>NC_056727.1:751560404-751860404 GCF_019279795.1 Protopterus annectens
TTCACTTATTGTTGCTGTCAAGTGTCCTGCATCACAGTGGTCACCATGGTGGAATATCTGAATGGTATGTAAGAGTCCTGTTATATAACTAACAACCTGTCATTGCAAGATGTGTGCACAGAAATTAACATAATTATGGGATAAATAGCCTACAGTAAGGACATGTCCGAAACATCACCCTTATACAGTGTTACAACAGTGTATATACCATTGGTCCTAACATGAGCAATGAATGTGTAATATGGAATCCTATGTTAGGACAGCAAATATGGGGAATACATACCTTCACAAACACTGGAAGCATATGTGTGCATACAGTCCAAATAACATATTGTGGAAGCAGCTTTTGAGGTACTGACAGCATGTTTGTCATGAGTATAGACCTTCCAGCAAGTACAGGTCCTCAATGTCACACCTTGAAATGGTCTGTTGAACAGGATGTTTGGCCATCAAATGTGCCCATTTACCTGCAACAGAGGCAGCTGTGGCTTGCACACATCTTACAAACCATGGAATGGATCCCATACCCAACAGGTAGCACCCATGAATTGGACATGTAGCCTTACCTCATCATTACATATACCATGGCAAACAGTGCAGACAGTCATGTATGTGGCAAGGATGCATGGGATAGGATTAATGTAGAAAATAAACAGATGGCCATCCAAGACAGATGACGACACATGTTGCAAACTGATCATGTAGACTGCATAGTAATATGCCACAACATTGAAAGAGTTGCAGGAATGTCTAGCAAGTACTGGCTGTGCAGTACCTTTGTTGGCAATTGCCTGGACTCTGCATAAGTATGGCCCATGGGCTAGGGTAATCAGATGGGTCAGTTGTTCCACAGGAAACATCAGCCAGGGCTCTCTACAGATAGTGTATGCATAACATCAAAAGTCCCCAAAAGGCATGTGTTGCAATGTGTACTGCTGTACCAAGACCAAGTTGGAAACCTACAGACAGTATCAATTAAGATACATGTGCTGCACAACCAACACCTCACCCCACCTCAGGCCCACCATCCCCATCTGTACCCTGCTGGTGCCAGTGCATACCTGTATGTTTGTCATTCATTGGCAGGGACTAGGCCAATACACATGGCGTTCAGAGTTTGGGACACTGCAAAATGACACATGTGTAGGCCATATTTGTCAAGTATCTGCAAAAAAGGCTAAGGATGGGGAGGGGGTATAATTCTGAAACACAACAGTGCACTGAAGCAGAGATCCAAAGCTTGCTAAGAATGGCTGTATCTGCACACAGTTAAGGTCATGAATTGTGGCAGACATAACCCTGACTCCACAGCAATAGTGATGGCACTGTATGACCTCCAAGGGCTGTGCACATGAGTTTACCTTGCAATCATGCAGAGTTGGGGGACATTTGTAGGGCATAGTGATCAAATACTGGCAAATGCAGATAGCCCATGCTAGTATACCCCTTCCAGGAATAGTGACTGGTGTAGTACACATAACAGTTGGTGCAACAAACCTTCATGATAAGGGTGAGCACACATATGCACCCACAAACTGCATGCATCTCAATCAGCATCTGCACAACTAACACATTTGTTTGATACTGCATTTGATTGCACAGGTCATATGTCACATATCAGGTTCGTGTAATCTTAACATATGCAGTAATGTGCCCCCTGGCATATCAGGGAAGAGGGTGCCATATCAATATGGGTGTGTACACTCCCCATAGCCACACTAAGGTTTGAAGGTTGTCAGTGTAATTGTATTTTATTGGCCATATATGCACCGCTGATGATGAGCTCTGCAAATCAGACATCAGGCATTCACAAATGACATCTGTTCACATATCATCCCAGGTATGTGTTGAACAAAACATAGGGGCTGTGAGCAGCAGAGCAAACATAACTGACACACATATACACATTCATCAATGGTGTGTACATCTGTGAGGTATGGTGCACAGTACATGGCAGGGTGCCAAACAGGTGCACAGCAATACTGTATACATAACAGCAGTGTGTTCCAGGGAAGGGGCATCACCTATGAACACAACCCATGCATCACAGAGATGTATAATGTTGGTAACAGGGATTGACTATAACTGCACTGCATGCTGTTTAGTGCCATATGTCATGCATGTTGACAGATGGGTAATGAGAGGTCTGTGTGTAATATCTTTGTGCAACCTCACCTGTAAGTGTGTGTGTGTGTGGGGGTTAATTTGTCTATAAGTGCTATCTGGTACAGTGGAGGGAGGATGATGTATATAGAATGTGTGTGTGTATTTGTGTGCATGTTTGTGTGTGTGTGCCCATGTATGCACATGTGTGAGTGTGGGGTTGTTCATACCTCTCAACTTCCCTTAGAAATCGTGCAGTAGATGGAAATTGACAGACACATTAGACACCAGGAATACTTTTCTGAAATGTAATCACAGGAAAGCTAATAGAATAATAAAGTCTGCAGCATGAAAGATGCATTGGAAGGGAAAACTAGACACCAGGGATACTTTTTTAATTGCAGTCAGCAGAAAGGCGAAAGAATACCCAAGTATGCAGCACTAAAGATGCATTGGAGAATTATTAGACAACACCAAAGAGTGTTTCCAAATATTACTGTAGTCAACATAAAAAATTAATAGACCAATAGTTCTTGCATCTACTGAACAATAATTAAGTATGATACTCCAGTGCATGACATTATTGACTGACTGTAACAGCTCATAACATATGGGGGCCATGCTGAAGACTTTTGGACAAAACGAGGGTGAACACTTGATGACATCAGGTAGTCTTTGAAAAAATGACCCCAGTCAAGTTTAAGAGTTAATGGAGTAACAGGTCATGTTTTGTGATCACTTTTCTGAGCAATTAGAAGAATGATATGTTAATGATTGGTATTATTGACTTTAATTATTCAAGACTGATGCAGGATGGGGAAAATAAGAGAAAAAAACGAGGGACATTCTGTAAACTCAGGAACAGGTAAGTAGTATGGTGGAATGTCAGGGTGTGTGTGTGTTTGTGTATGTGTGTGTGTGTGTGTGTGTGTGTCTGTGTGTGTGTGTGTGTGTGTGTGTGTGTGTGTGTGTGTGTGTGTGTGTGTGTGTGCGTGTGTGTGTGTGTGTGTGTGTGTGTGTGTGTGTGTGTGCACTGTTAAGCAATGACATACAAGTTTTAAAGTGCATTTCTTGTTTTTCCCTCACAGGTGGTGAGGTGGGTCAGGGTCCCTCCTGCAGGCAATCTGATGTTGGTGTCCATACAGACACTGATAATGATGATTGATGTGTTGAGGCACAGGTGGGATTTTCAGGGGCGAAGCTGCGCCATGATGTGACATCCTACTGTTATCCACCACATCCCTCCACGCAGTCACATTGCATGTACATACCCCATCACCAGTGGCCATAGATGAGGGACAGTTGGCAGTTGGTGGCATGGAACAGGACAGTGTGGTATCTATAGCACGTGTCTGGAAACAGCAGCCATGGCCAGATTGTTTGTCGGGATATCACATAGGCAGATGTACAGGGGTGCTCATAAGAGGGCTGCTGGTCATCATGCCCCTGGCAGAAGTGCCACATCTGGTGCCACCAGACGCATGTTTCAGGCTGTCATGGAGGTGCAGGCACATATGGAACGGTACACCAGACAGGGTCTGAGGCTGCAGAGAGTTACTCATTCAGCTGTTATTGACAACATCCGTGATATTGCAGGTGCCCACCATTATTTTGCAGAGGTCATGGATAGACGGTTGGGTGAGATGGTAGGAATTCTTGACCGTAAAATGTCTGTGCTCGAGCATATGGTGGGGGTAGTGTGACGGCCAGATGGACGTAAGCCAGCAACACCAACAGCTGGAAGTCGGTGCGGACATTCCAGAACACAGAGCTGCTCCCATAGTGGCAGTACCAGCCCCAGCACTGCAGGGGGGGCACTGTCCACACCACACCACAGCAGGCGACATGCAGGTGGCCCTTGCTGGTCCCAAGAGTGACCTGGATCCAGTGGACATATGTCATCATCAGGAGAGAGTACCATATCGTGGCTTATACCTGGTGATGCCTGTGGAACCCCGGCAGGCACAGTTTTCATATCCATGGCCAGAGACGGTGAACTGCACACCCTGCCATGTACAGTCTGCAGTTGTCCAACAAACCCCTGCATAGGGCAGCCATATAGCAGAACTGCATGCATGCAAACACACACACACACACACACACACACACACACACACACACACACACACACACATTACCAACACAGCTAGGGCAACCCCATACCTACACACACCACATCACAACAGCCCAGTTAATAATTAAACCCCCTGATTCACACACATGGTGTCAAATGTATGGCTTAGCCTAGGTCTCTGGCAAACCAACAACACACCCTGTGCATATGATGATACCTGTGCCACATCCCAGTCATCCATAACATCGATGCAGGGATAGGCTAATATGGTTCTGATGCACAGGGTGACTGTACTATGGTGTACCAGTGTAATGCTCTGTAACATGTTGTCAGCAATAGCATTTAATGCTTACATGTCAGGAAGTGTTGCTGTCCAGCCATGATGCATTATAGCTGTTATTAACACTGAGTGATTGTGGCCTCCATAATGTATTCCATTTGTACTGTAGGTGTCCATGTGTCAGCAGGATGATGGTCTGCTGTTGTATCCTACAATGGGTATGGTACTGTGGTGACACCTTGGCTGTGCCATATCATGGGTACAGGTGAACACACGCCACAGGTCTGTATAACAGTTACTGCATGTGCCACATGGCTGATAGGTCTGGGGGTGTATACAGGTGAGTGCATGGTGGCTGATGTCAGCAGCTATTCTACAGTGGACAGTGGTAAGTGTACTTGGTGGTACACACCACATGTTTGTATATAACACACACAGAGGCATTGGTGTTAATGCAATACACAGAGAATACTGTACACATGGATGTATGTACCTGTGCAAGGAACCCATGTTAGCCTATGTAATTCCACCAAGACAGAATAGGCACAACAACACATTGTGAAATAAGCAGTCTGCTAGTTTAATGTCATTGATGATGGTACTGGCAGGGTGTATGTCCCCTTCCCCAATGTATGCAATCCTCAACTCAGTAAACATATGTGTACTGGTGTGGGTGGCATAGCCCTACCCTTTGGAGGGTGTGAGGTGCTGTAGAACCACAGATAGTGTGACAGACAACTACTTAACCTGTTAACATGAACTGTACAGTATTACAGCCAGCTGAGTGAAGGATACACTCAACAGTAACTGCAATGATGGTGGTTGTGTCCACAAGAGCCACACACAGCTATATATACCAACCCCAGTATCACTGTACACCTATACAGGGGAGAAGAGGGCATTTACACATCTACCACTAGTTGTGATGGAATGTATTTCTACAGGATAATACCTGTGACATGTTAGCATTTGCCAGGCAGTTCTCAGATAGATGACCTCCTGGGACATGTATATTCTGCAAATGGAAGTAGATTCCTTCACGTACACACACACACACACTCTTACTTGGCAACACTGAGAATAGAACCTCTACCTAGGTATGTGGTGCAACTGATGTGTGTGGCCTTAATTGTACACACCACACAGCTTTTAGGATGAGGTGTGTTCCAGGTTACATGTTACGTGAAGAACATCCCCAGGCCCTGTACAGTATGGTAATGGGGGATGTACTGGTTGTTTATGGACAATACATAGTGTGACATACTGTCATATACACATTGACAAACACATAACAGTCATAAACACATCTGAAAGATCTGGTCTTAACAGTGCTAACTACCTTGTCAGTGTGTCCATTCGATTGCAGATAAGTTGCACACAGCACATACATAACTGGGCTGCATAGTGTTATCAGTTACCTGTATGGTTGATAGTGACAGTGGTCCCCATGCGGTGGAACATGGGACCAGTACTGGGGGTACCATGGTGTAAAGACAGTATACCCAGCACCCACACCCCACAGTGGCTATTGTACACACTGAAACCCATGATAATACTCTGACATACCCACCATCACACATTGACCAGGACTACAATACAACCCCTTGTCTATCCCAAGAGTGCTACTACAGGGATATGCATCAAATGCACATGCCACAGGGATAGTACGGTGATCTCCTATGGCCAGCAACATCACTATCCTTAATACTGTGCGGGAAGGTGTATTGTATTAGGTGAATGTGGCTTCAGAATGATGTATCCTACAAATATACACACATGCACACATACACACACTTATCATGACTCAGAGGGTATCCCATGCTTATCAACCCATTTGTACAACAGTGCTGTGCTGGTAATGCAAGCCCCAGGTAGCCCTTACGGTGAAGAGTGTAACAAGGTACATGTAATGCCTGGTACAGCAGCAGCAACATCTAAATATGATAATGAGGGGTGCAGTGGGTGTGAAGGGCCTCAGAGTATTATCAACTACAGCTCTACAAACACACAGACACTGTTATTCTCAGTAATGCACAAGTACACATTTGTCAGTACTGGGGTCCATTGGTGCAGGTGTTCATAGGTGTGTACCAGGCTATTGTCCATGCAGAGATGGGAAGTGTAGGAGATGTGTGTACAGTGGTACCATGTCAACTGCCATGTGCCAGCAGGCCATCTATCAACAGATACCACAGGGGTGATCCTCAGGTTGAGAGTTACATGCAACATCCAATCATCTGGTCAGTGTCTGTCTTGGAGACCTGTACCCAAGCATGTTCTGTTGGCTGTGGTAGTGTAGTTGAGGTATCCATGGCATGTGGTGCATACAGGGTGTGGATTCCTAGCTGTGGCATTCATAACACAGCAGGGCAGACATGTCAGTGTCACTCAAGCATAGATTGCCTGTATGCATCCAAGATGGAGTCCCGACATCTGCACATCTGTACAGAGGACAGACAGATATCAGCTAGCCAACTGGTTATGCAGTAGGATGACTGTGTTGATAGATGTCTGACACTGATAGGTATGCCATTACTACATGACAGTAGCCCTCAGTGACATGTCCTATACACACGGTAGTCTACAGTTAATATCCACATGTCAGATCAATATACAGTAGCAAATATTTAATGACACACAGCTCACACACCAAGAACATGATAGTCAGGACTCAGCATCCATCTTTGCATGCAGGGGTGTTTGGTTCCAGCACTGCAATCTGCAATCTACTCTTACTTGGGAATGCACTGTCAGCAGTAGTAACGTAATGATACACTACATGCCAGTGTGACTGCATATAACCTGGGATACTACCCATGTATGAAACACATTCAAATGGAAAAGAGTGTTGTACAAGCCATATATACCCAGGTGTCCCACACAGTAGACTCACACTCCTTGCTACTGTAATGGCAGCACATAGACGCATGTTATGTACATGGAATTAAATACACTTATTAGAGATGTCATTACCTTGCTATTTTATCAGACCGGAATGTGAGCACTGGTTACCAGGGCTGAGCCATGCTTAGCAGGTTTCAACATTGCTGCAATATGAATGCTAAGCAGATTTGTGCACTTGTAAACGAAGCTAAAATGGTGTAAGCGCCTTTTTTGTTTAACCGTACTTTAGCAACACTTACCATCATGCAAACCCACACAAACCCACTTAAAGCTGCTCAAAACTGCCTCAACCACTTTGTATCCAACAGCCCTTGTTCTGCCCAGCAATGAAATAAACAGCCCTTGCAGTTCTTGAAACAAGGACCCTGTACACTATAGTCAAAGCAGTTAACCACTAAGCCATCACAGCTGTGAAGACAGTTGTTTTTTCCAATATATCTGTTAGTACACATACTGAATAGTATTGAACAACTGCCATGGCGTCTACAACTGTGTAGTACTTGTTAGTGATATTACTGTTGAATCATGTATGTTGTTATATCTAAATATACACATATCAAATAAATACTGTGTGATACATCTGGGAAGGTATATACAACAGTCATGTTTACACATAACAAGGATATGGATCTATATATATATATATATATATATATATATATATATATATATATATACATATATATATATATATATATATATATATATATATATATATATAGAGATATATATATATATATATATATATATATATATATATATTATATATATACGTGTGTGTGTGTGTGTGTGTGTATGTGTGTATATATATATATATATATATATATATATATATATATATATATATATATATGTAAATATATGTATAACATATGTCCATAACATACCTCAGCACCAATAGTCTCAAACTCTTAGTGCAAGGGGATGTTATGTAAGTTTTGCAGGTATAAATGTAGACTGTTGCTACTGTAACAAGGGTTGTCTTAACAGAAATGTGTGTAAAGTCACATCTGATATTGACATGTACGCCATCAGTTACTAACGGACATCATAACACCATCATAGTGCAGTACCACATGTATCACAGTAATGATCCTGTGGAATACTGCAGAGATATGACCAATAAATGTGGACAGTCTGACACACTCTGGTCAGTCCAGAGGTATACATAGAACTCCTTAGTGCAAGATGTGTGGACCAAGCCTGACGCAGTGGATGTTTACAGCCATGTAACTGGGGATATCATGAAAATACTGGAATAGATAAACTCACACAGTTTCTGCATTCACACACTCTTGTCTATCCTGACACATAATAACTGGAGGAGCAGAGGTCACAAGCCCACAAACTACCCACTAGTTAGTGACATACATATGTACAGCATTCCACTGCTTTGTCAGAAACACACAACAGTTATGGTGGCCCAGCAACAGTACATCTGACAAATATCTGGACATAACATCACACTGGGTAAGTATACTGAACTGCTATTCATGTCACAAAGCACTGTGCAAACTACAGGCAGACTGCCACAATACTGGCCTACATTTCTTATGGGATAATACACATGTACCTGCAAATCTACCAGGCTCTACAGGTATGTAACAGCATGGAGTAACAGACACTTGTCTGAAAGTGCATACCCACAACCAATCTGAACACAGCCACAGTCACATATGGTAAGCATGCTTAATATTACAGTATATGGACTGTGTGATCAACACCATCATCATATGTGCCACTCACACACTAACACTACATATACTGGGCCAATACACAGTGTATTCCGATGCCTAACTGTGGTATGGGACATGTGTCGGTTTGGCCCTACAAATATATATGCCAGTAAGGTACCGTACACTGGACCAGCATGCAACATCAGATAGAACAGGACCAAGAACAATGACATCTACCACAGTCTGTACACAGGCCAAGGTACATATTCACAATACACACTTTGCCGACAATCACTATAAGTACACAGACCTCACTACTGTACACGCTATAACAGAATGTCCAGGTTTTGTCCTCAAATATAAGCCCTACTATACATAACATGTCTATCAGTCTGATATTTCACTGGCTTGTTATCAGGTATGATGTCACTAAATAATGGTGTACTGAACATATGAACCTCTTACTGCATGACATATGTACAAAGGTTGACAGAGTTGTGGCTGGAGACACAAACACAGGGACAATATTTACATGTTGCTGTGATAAACTCATACATTTACTGGTGTAACAGGGTTTGTTGTGACATTTGTCTTCTGAGGGATATGAAGTCAGTAACTCACATGGCTGTCACCATGTACTGACTGCAATCCTCAGAGTATGCTACTGCATTTCTAAAGATAGGATATGTGTGAGTAACACAACACAACACATGTAATACTCCAAACACTGGCCAATCTGCAGATAGCCCTACAGGTGAGAGTTTTCTCAACAACATAACACTGTCATGACAGATATTAAATCATGTAGACCAGCCATATCCACACAAACCCTGTTAAACCAACATTACTTCAAATATAGAAGAGCAAGACTTACATTCTGTCCTCATATCTTTAACATCCCCATCCTGTTTGTTGGCCTGTCTCCACAGTGTATGTTGTAAGAGGTATATCCCACTACCCTCTGTGATGCTGTTTGCCAAACACTGACATGAAGTCCTGCTCACAGCGAATGAAAAGGGCCAACACCCACATGATGTTCCTAGTTATAGGAGTGTGTTTCCATGCAATTGGCTATGGGAATGTTACCACAGCTGTTCCACATGCAATCAACTAGTGTGGGACTGCAATTTGTGCACAGGCCATCAGCTGATCATGAGCATCACTTACAAAACACAAGCTGCAGCCTAAGCAAAGCAGGTGTACTTTTCCAGATCCACCAGAGAGGGAATGAGAGAGACAGACAGAGACAAAGTAAGAGGGTCAGAGAGAAAGAGCTAAGCATGTTTGTGTCACACACTTACCAGTATGGTGTTTCAAACCCCTGCCTGACTATGTATTGCTGTTACATTTTTATGCAGTTACTGCATGCACCACAAATCTTACATGTTGGAGAGCTGTCCAAAGGTATCTTTGAAAGTGAGTGACATCAGCAACAGTGATAAAGGAGGGATAAGGTAAGTGTAGTACATGTGCCTGTCCACAAAAGCAGGTGTCAAGGAAGACACAACCACACTCTCTCAGGGACTCACGCACATTATCACAGTTGGCAGGGTCAGGATTCAAATTCCTAACTAACTAGTTTGCTACACTACAGTATTACACAGTTATCAGATGCACCACAAAGGTTATCAGACTGATATATGGGCAAAGGGTATGTCAAGGTGACTGACATCAGAAGGCATGCTACAGTAGGGCAATGGGAGGTTTAGTGAGTGTGAATGGCTTCCAAATCATTAATCTCCACCCCCCCAACACACACACACACACACACACACACACACACACACACACACACACACACACACACACACACAGATTTGCCAGTACTGACATGCATGGGATCATTGCTTCACAGGTGTGTAGTAGTTGACTGTTCCAGAAGGATGTACAAAGCTAGGCAAAGGGTATATCTTGGCATCAGGTAACATGACAATGGTCTGCAGTGTGGCTCAGGGGTGTAGTCCCTGGATTGGCCCACACAGGTGGGTATTGTATTCACCATCCACTCATCTGGGTTACTATTATGGGTGGCCAGTGCTGTGCAATGCTTGCCATGTATGTGTTCTATATTCCATAACATGAACAATGTCTGTATTGTGCACATGTCCCACATGCATGTTCTGTGACATGTGGAAGTGTACCTGGGGTGTCTGGGGCCTGTTGTGTGGACAGATTGTTATAATCTGATGTGACATTCCTGACCTCATGCAGTGAGAACTGGCTATGGAACTGAGGTTGATCCTGCACCTACATTGACAGCATGATACAAGTATTCACTGGTGTTAGTGGCATCTATCCATACAGGGCATGTGTATAAGGCATGGTATTTCCTTTGTGGGTTACATTTGCTGACTCTACAGTTGTTGCAGGTGTCCAGTGGGGAACATAGAAAAAGATCACTGTAAGCAATTATTTGCCTATTGTAGGGATGGAGCAGGATGCCATGTCCTCTGTAGTCCACTGCAATTACATTGTGGTTACTATCTGTGGGCAATATTCAGAGAACTATCAACATAGTGATTGTTGCCTAGCCAAGTGTGTTTGTGTATGAGACATGGGTGGAGAGTGTAATCTGGGTAACACAAGGGTTGACTATATTGTTCCCCAATCCATAATGTCACATGTAAGGGTATGGATTGTCTACACCAGCCTCTCTGCTGTTTGACATATGTTGTGCTTGTAAGGTGGACATTGTGACATATAGTAGGACTTCAATATAAGAAATTTACAAAACCCACCCCACAATGAGTCCTGTTATTACACAATCTCAAATACCTCCACACAGGATACTGATGACAAACACACACACACACACACACACACACACACACACACACACACACACACACACACTTGACAGTACTACATTGTACTGCCACGGAGCTTATAGGGTTAGTCTTTCCCCAAAGGTGTATTTCAAGGTGAATGACATCAGCAAGCTTGCCAAAGTAGGGCAAGGAACAGTGTAGTGACTGTGACTGGCCTCAAAAGCATTGATCCCTTCACACAAACACAGAGTCTTACAGTTGCCATGTCTGGGATTAGAACTCCTACCTAACTAGTACATCACACTATAGCATTATGCAGTTATATCATGTGCCATGGAGCTTATAGGGTTAGCTGCTCCCCAAAGGTGTATTTCAAGGTGAATGATATCAGCAGATTTGCCAAAGTAGGGTAATGGGCAGTATAGTGACTGTGACTGACTTCAAAAGCAAAGATTCCTACACACACACACACACACACACACACACACACACACACACACACACACACACACACACACACACACACACACACACACAGAGTCTCACAGTTGCCATGTCTTCTGGGATTAGAACTCCTACCTAACTAGTACATCACATTATAGCATTACTCAGTTGTAGCACACACTATGGAGCTTATAGGGCTAGCCCTTCTCCAAAGGGAGCATTACTCTAGCTCCAACACCCTAGCCCACAGGTTCCTAGAATTTATAAACTCAAATGCTATGGAACAAATTGTTACCACTCCCACAAGAGGGGAAAACATACTGGACCTGATCATCACCAACATGGGGACTCTATGCTTCAGACCAGAAGTGCATCCCTCACTGATACGATCAGACCATAAACTAATCTCACTGGATATTCACATCCCGTCTCCAACTCTGCCCTGAAAACCACAGTGAAAAACTTCTCTAAAGCAAATTTCACATTCCTCAAAACCGAGGTGGAATCCTTCAAAGCCCCCGGGCCTGTGGAAAATACAGCCCAGACTGCAGAATCCTTTATAAACGCATTCTATGAACAAATTCAGGAATGCATGGATCATGCAATCCCAAATAAAACCAAGACCCAATCCTCCAAAGGCAGACATCCTGTCTGGTTGACCCCAGCCATAAACAAACTATACAAAGGAGGAAGCTACTACATGATAGAGCAAAATCCCAAAAAGGGAAGGCATCTCTGATCAGTATTAGCAAAAAACTACGGGCACTCATAAAATCATCTAAGGCCAGCTTCGAGAGAAAAATTGCACAGGACGCTAAGGATAATCACAAGGCTTTCTTTAGTTATGTTAGGAACCTGGGTGGGAATTCCCAGATATGCTCAGAATTAGTCCAAAATGACAAAAAATACACCGAACCCACAGACATTGCCAACATCCTAGCTGACAGGTTCAGCGCAAACTTCTCCCCCCCTCCCCACCAAAAGGGCAAATATCTATCCCAGCAGAGTGCTGCCCCCCTGACATCAAGGATGTTCAGGTAAGAGCTGCCCTCTCCAAAGCAAAAAACACAGCATCAATGGGACCAGACAGTGTCCCGGGCTGCGTCCTTCATGAACTCAAAGAAGAGCTAAACCCAAACATAAAACTACTGTTCAATCTCAGCCTTACTACAGGATATGAACCCAAAGAGTGGTGTACAGCAACAGTGGTCCCTCTACACAAAGGTGGTGCCTCAACAGATCCTGGAAACTATCGCCCCATAAGCCTGAATAGCTTGGTCTGCAAAGCTATGGAAAGGATCATCATGGACCTCATAAATAAAGATATTGGGGACACACAGACACTGGATCCTACCCAGTTCGGCTTTATTAAGGGCAGATCCTGCCTCTTAAACCTGGTTGATTTCTTTGAAACAGTCACCAAGGCCATTGACGAGGGGAAGGTGGTCCACACAGCCTACCTGGACCTCGCAAAAGCCTTCAATACAATACCCCACTTGGACATTATAGATAAGCTCACCAGCCTAAATATACACCCCTATGTCACTAGATGGGCTGCAAACTGGCTCAAGGACAGAACCCACATGGTTAGAATTGCTGGAGCCATGTCAGACTCCAAACCAGTTACAAGTGGCGTCCCACAAGGCTCAGTCCTGGGACCTCTCTTGTTCAGTATATATTTCTCGGAGGTACAGGCCAACATGGAAGGACTGTGGCTGACCAAGTTCACAGATGACTGCAAACTGGGTGCCATAATTGACTCTCCAGCCAACACAAGCATCCTCCAAAAGGGTCTCATAGAAACAGACAACTGGTGCCAGAGCCATGGCCTCAAGCTAAATGCAAAAAGTGTATAGTCATCCCTTTGGCAAAAACAGTGCCCACAAATTACCACATAGGTGGTAATCCATTAAGTACAGAAGAAGTAATTAGGGACCTGGGGACCCAAGTTGATAGCAATCTCTCATTTGACAACCACGTGGCCAAAGTGGTTAGAAAAACATTTTATATAGCCCACCTAATCATGAAGGGATTCACATCTAGATCAGGGGAGGTCATTGTGCCTCTTTACTCATCCCTCATCAGGCCCATAATTGAGTACAATGCCCCTTTTGGGATGTACCTTACCAGACACCTGCAGCAACTGGAAAGACCCCAAAAGTACCTCACCAAGTGGATCAAAGGGCTCATACAGATGCCATATGCTGCCCGGTTAAAGAAACTCCAGCTCTACTCAGTGGCATACCACCTGCTCAGAGGCGATCTGTGCCTGTCATATAAAGCCATGTCGAACCTGGAATTAATGGACATGCTGCACCTCAGAAAATCCTAATCCCATCAAGCTACGCACTCGAGAGACTTGAACCTCAGCACTGAAATAAATAGGACATGCTGGAGGGGCAGATTCATAACCCAGAGGCTCCCTTTACTCTGGAATAAAATCCCAGTCCAGGTTAGGCAGAGTTCCTCATTGACTCTCTTCAAGAGGAATCTTGATGAGTGGATGGGAGATCGTAGGTTTACCCTGGGTATCACTTCTGTGTCACTGTTAGACAGAGGCACAGTATACTAAACTTGAAAAAGGGCATAGCAAAATTAATTTAAAATGGGTGGCAAAAGCCAAATACACTCTGGCTAGGCTTATAAATGCCCTAGGGCAGATAGCCTAGTATGAACCTATGAACCTATGAACCTAAAGGTGTATTTCAAGGTGAATGACATCAGCAGGCTTGCCAAAGTAGGGTAATGTAAAGTGTAGTGACTGTGAATGGCCTCAAAAGCATTGATCCCTACACACACAAAGACCCACACACACAGAGTTTCACAGTTACCATGCTTGGGATTCGAACCTAACTAGTACATGACACTACAACATTACACAGTTATTGCACGTGCCATGGAGTTTATAGGGCTAGCCCTACTCTAAAGGTGTATTTAAAGATGAATGACATCAGCAGGCTTGCCAAAATATGGCAATGGAAAGTGGAGTGACTATGAATGGCCTAATAAGCATTGATCCCTACACACACAAAGTCTCACAGTTGCTTTATCTGGGATTAGCACTCCTACCTGACTAGTACATCATACTATAGCATTATGCAGTTATTGCACACACCACTGAGCTTATAGGCTAGTCTTTCCCCAAAGGTGTACTTCAAGGTGAATGACATCAGCAGGGTTGCCAAAGTAGGGCAATGGAAAGTGTAGTGACTGTGAATGGCCTGAAAAGCATTGATCCCTACACACACAGCATTTTCTAGTTGCCATGTCTGAGATTAGAACTCCTACCTGACTAGTATATTGCACTATAGCATTACGCAGTTATAGCACATGCCACAGAGCTTATACGGTTAGCATTTCCCCAATGGTGTATTTCAAGGTGAATGCCATCAGCAGGCTTGTCAAAGTAGGGTAATGGAAATTGCAGTGACTGTGAATGGCCTCAAAAGCATTGATCCGTACTCACACAAACACACAGAGTTTCACAGTGGTCATGCTTGGGATTAGAACTCCTACCTAACTAGTGCATCACACTATAGCATTATGCAGTTATTGTATATGCCACAGAGTTTATAGGGCTAGCCCTTCTGCAAAGGTGCATTCCAAGATGAATGACATCAGCAGGCTTGTCAAAGTAGGGCAATGGAAAGTGTAGTGACTATAAATGACCTCAAAAGTATTGATCCCTACACACACAAACAAACATGCAGAGTTTCACAGTTGCATGTCTGGGATTAGAACTCCAACCTAACTAGTACATCACACTATAGCATTATGCAGTTATAACATGCAGCTTATAGGGGTAGCCCTTCCTCAAAGGTGTATTTCCAGGTGAATGACATCAGCAGGCTTGCCAATGCAGGGCAATGGAAATTGTAGTGACTGTGAATGCCTCAAAAGCATTGATCTCTACACACACAAACACACACACACATATTTTCACAGGTGCCACGTCTGGGATTTGAACTCCTACCTAATTAGTACATCACACTATAGCCTTACGCAGTTACTGCATGCACCATGGAGCTTATAGGGTTAAACTTTCTCCAAAGGTGTATTTCAAGCTAAATTACATCAGCAGGCTTGCCAAAGTAGGGAATGGAAAATGTAATGACTGTGAATGGCCTCAAAAGCATTGATCCCCAGAGACACACACACACACACACACACACACACACACACACACACACACACACACACACACACACACACACACACACACACACACACACACACACACACACACACATATATATATATATATATATATATATATATATATATATATACATACATACATACATACATACATACACAAAGTGTCACAGTTGCTATGACTGGGAATTAGAACTCCTACCTAAGTAGTATATCATACTATAGCATTATGCAGTTATAGCACATGTCACAAAGCTTATAGGGCTAGTCTTTCCCCAAAGGTGTATTTCAAGGTGAATGACATCAGCAGGCTTGCCAAAGTAGGGCAATGGAAAGTGTAGTGACTATGAATGGCCTCAAAAGCATTGATCACTACACACACAAAGTTTCACAGTTGCCATGTCTGGAATTAGAACTCCTACCTAGCTAGTACATCACACTACAGCATTACTCAGTTATAGCACATGCCATGGAACTTATAGGAGTAATCCTTCCCCAAAGGTATATATTTCAAGGATAATGACATCAGCAGGCTTGCCAAACTAGGGCAAAGGACAGTGTAGTGACTGTGACTGGCCTCAAAAGCATTGATCCCTACACTCACACACACACACACACACACACACACACACACACACACACACACACACACACACACACACACATATATACATACATACACAAAGTGTCACAGTTGCTATGACTGGGATTAGAACTCCTACCTAAGTAGTATATCATACTACAGCATTATGCAGTTATAGCACATGTCACAAAGCTTATAGGGCTAGTCTTTCCCCAAAGGTGTATTTCAAGGTGAATGACATCAGCAGGCTTGCCAAAGTAGGGCAATGGAAAGTGTAGTGACTATGAATGGCCTCAAAAGCATTGATCACTACACACACAAAGTTTCACAGTTGCCATGTCTGGAATTAGAACTCCTACCTAGCTAGTACATCACACTACAGCATTACGCAGTTATAGCATGGAACTTATAGGAGTAATCCTTCCCCAAAGGTATATATTTCAAGGAGAATGACATCAGCAGGCTTGCCAAACTAGGGCAAAGGACAGTGTAGTGACTGTGACTGGCCTCAAAAGCATTGATCCCTACAATCACACACACACACACACACACACACACACACACACACACACACACACACACACACACAATAGAGTCTCACAGTTGCCACATCTGGGATTAGAACTCCTACCTGACTAGTACATCACACTATAGCATTACATAGTTATAGGACACGCCACAGAGCTTATAGGGGTAGCGCTTCTCCAAAGGTGTATTTCAAGATGAATGACATTAGAAGGGTTGCCAAAGTAGGGGACTGGGGAGTGCAGTGTGTGTGAATGGGCCATAAACCATTTATCTGGAAGCACACACACAACACTCAGTCACACACAAGTTTACATTTAACAGGAATGTGTATACAACTGCTAGATGAATAATGACTTGTTCAGTCATGTTACACAGTTATTACAAGCACCACAGACACTATAGTGCTGAGGGCTACCAGAAGCAAATGTCTACAGTGATAGACATTTGCATATCATATGGTATTGGCCAATTGGATGTGTGCTGGGTGGGACCGGCCTCATGATTAGAAGCTCTTTGTCACTGTCTGCCACTCTCTTCCACACATCTATGTATATGTATGTTTGACCTATTATAGTGTGTTGTCTTTGGATATATGTGTGTATTCCTATCCAATGTGTGTGCAAAGGATGACTGGTGTGCAATGTGGAGTCTGTGCCCAAACATATGCAACTGACAGATATGTATAGTCCACTGTTGTTGCCAGGCATGGGCTTCATTTCTGTAAGTGTGGGAGCATCCCCCATATGACCTTTCAGTATTTTGTTGTCGGGCATGGGCTTCATTTCTCTAAATGTGGGAGCATGCCCAGTATAACCTTCTGTACTGAATGTGTGAATCAATTCCAGGTAGACTGTACTCCAGTGCAGGCATGTGTGTTCTACACCTACAGCTAGCAACCTGTTTCTGCAGGATATCTGTAGATTAGTTGACAATATGGGGTCGCAATGGGCAAAAGATAGTGGGATACTGTGAATGTAAAAAACCACACGAACCAAAGAAAATGAAAAAGCAAAGGAGCACACCACCAAAGTAAGAACCTGCAATGTTGCGATCCAAGCAATATAAAAATCCAGGTACCAAATAGAATAGGGCAACGGAACTGTTGTAAAATCAGCGTAAGAACTTTTATTTAAAACAAGCACTTTCGGAAGGCTTCGTATCCCTCCTTCCTCAGACGAAGACAAGACAATAAATTACAACAAATCTCTGTCTTATATAGGATGACAATTATTCAATTACTAAGTTAACAACCTCTCAATTGAATTTAAACCCATCCCATTCTTCTAAAAAATGTTTAAACAATATTTAAAGACAGCTTGTCTGAATATATAAAAACTGTATCAAATAAAGAGCATAAAGGGCATAAAAAACATGAATCCTACCCTATCTACGCTCAAAAGTTAAAATCCTATAATAAACATCAACCAGCGATCTATTCAAATTAAACCATAACTGATAAACAAAGTCGGATTGTGTGTAGGTTGATTCTATATACTCCAGTTCACTACAAATATATTAAGCTTGTGAAGCTAATGCGTAACTCCAATGATGAAGCGTGATTAGTTTGTCTAAATTTACGTCAGTCCGTGCTTCAAATTCTTGAGTTTAAACCAACCCTCGTCATCTAACCAAGTCCATATGCCAAAGCATATGTTTAATTCGACAAGAGTAATAATATAACCAGAAAATACTGGACAAATGTACCCAAATAAAAAATAAATAATAAAAAATATAATCATCAATCGGGAAGGTGATTTAAAATAAACTGGCGTCTCTTACGTACTCCAAAATGTTTTATAAATATAAATGTTATTTCTTTATGAAATACTGTCAAATTAGAATAAGTTTTACTATCGGCTGTTAAGACAAATCCAGGTGATAATAAATAATAAATGAATGAATGTAAATAGATATAAATAAAAATAAATACAAAAATACCAAAATACCTAAACCATGATTCATAACCCATATCCCCATGCTATATTATTACACTAAAACATGTGTATAAGTGTATCCGGATTGTCTAAAATTAAGCTATTAACATATATAAACAAACTTATAAATTTATATGTATATATGTATACTCCACCTATAATACAAAACACAATTTACTATCTCCTGAGGGCTAAAAGTTTTAATATACAGGTCAGAGAGATAGATTCATTTAAGCCCGGATATATATGTACAGCCGTCTTTAGCTGCCATAACAGTTCCTCTTTTTCTAATAAGATCTGCCATGGGCCTATATTGGAGTCCACCTTAATTTGCTTCAAAACCGCAAAATTGAAAACATGGTCCTTATGTTCCATAATGTGGCAAGCTAGCGCGTTGTTGATGTCCTTCCTGGAAATTGCATACAAGTGTTCATAAATTCTCTTATGTAATACCCGCTCAGTCTTTCCTATATAGAAAGCTGAGCAGTTCTTACAGCTCGCTAAATAAACCACTGCTTTGGAAATGCAACTGAAGTTTCCAATCAGTTTATATTTCACCCCGTTAATAAACACATGGCTCCCTTCTGTTATATATTTGCATTGATTGCAAAACCCACACTTAGTCATCCCTTTTTGCCTTTGGGAGAGGGTAATGCTGTTCCTTTCTAACAAGACCTTTAGACTGTACCCTTTTCTGAAGGTGATATTGGGTGAAACACCTAATAGTTGCTGTAGATGTCTATCTTCCACTATATTTGCCCAATTCTTCTGTAAAATGTTTCTTATAAAATGATGATCAACAGAGAACGTGCATAGGAACCTGACCCCAATGTCATGTGCCTTAATGTTTCTAACATCTACCTCCACCACCCCTTGGTCAACTGTTACAGACCCATCTTGCCTACTCAGGATAGGTTTAAAATGTCCAGATTCTCTTTTAAACATCACCTCAGATTTAAGCTCCGATATCAATGAATCCGGGTAACCTCTATTTAAGAACATTGTACTTAAATTACTACATTCATCATGGAAATCAACCTCTTTAGTAATCATGCGTGCCGCCCTTACCATCTGCCCTTTCACTACTGCTCTTTTTTGGTGGTAAAGGTGGCAGCTGCTAAAGTGGAGGAAACCATTAGAGTAGGTGGGTTTGCGGTGAATCTTACTAATGAATCTGGAAGCCTCAATGTCTTTGCTTAGTCGTATGTCCAAAAAACTGATCTCTGTGTTATTGACCTCATATGTAAAATCCAAAAAATCAGTCAACACTTTAATATCTTCAATAAATGATGTTGTCATTTCCAGGGGTCCCTTCCATAAGAAGAACATGTCGTCCTGGTACCTAGTATACCAGGCGACATGTTCCTTGAATAATGTGTTATTAAACAATAATTTGTTTTCCCATTGTGCCATGACACAATTGGCAAATGCCCCCCCCACAACTACTGTAACTAATTGTGTCTGTGCTTCTTCTGCTACATGGTTTTGGTGTTAGCAGAGATATTCAGATATATGTACTGTTTTACACTGTGATGTTTTATGTCATCATCTACTGACAGGTATACATATTTCCTCACAGTAATTTCCTGGTGAATACAAGATGAATGAAGCTGTGTCCAGTATTGTGGTCTGCAGCCTAGATATTCTTCCACAATCATGCCATTTTGGAGGGGGAGCTGCAGACACTTGCTGATGGGTCTGTGTAAATGGTTCAGCACCTTGGTACTATTGTGGCTGAGAATCCCATGCTTGTACATCCATCGACGTGACAGTATGGCCATATCCTGCTGTGGTCGTACCTCACAGCTGTACAGATTCACACAGGTTACCCAGAGGCAAGGCTAATGTTTCTGGTCATTACCCCTTCACATTATGGTTTACAAGCAGGTTTGTAGTCACCCATTCCTGTATTTGCAGGCAGGGATTATATGTGCACACATCTGAGTTTCAGACTTCACACACTCTATGGTGTCAATGCTTCTACCCCCCCCCCAGTTATTCTATCCTCTTACAAAAATTATGCAAATGATATCTGATAAGTATCCGTATAGTTATAATTTAATCCCAGCAGTATTTATGGGTTGGTCCACAGTTCATGCAGTAAGATATGGTGCACATGCTACTGAGATTTGTTGGCATGGCCTTGCATTTATGTAATGTGGACTGTTTATGTTGTTATTTGGGAGTCCATGAGATAACATACATTGGCAGTATGGGTGAGATACAGGCCTTTGACAGAGGACTGTAGGGCATTTGGTAGTGATGCAGGCCATCAGAAGCAGCCCAGTGCACTGTGTCACTCCTACAGTCCCAAGCTGCAAGCCACTGTATTCCCCTGGGGTGACAGTTTAGGTGTGCAAGGTTTTAATGTCAATAGTTTCTGTCCTTATTGATTCATTGCTTTGGATGCTGGCAGGGTGCTGCTTACAGCTAGGGACACACCTGCATGGGACACCTCTTCAGAATGCCACATTCTGTGGCTATTCCCATACAGAGGTGGAGGTCATATTGCACTTATTCCCAACAGCAGGGTTATGACCTGTGATGTACCTGTGGCTGATGGTGGGGTGAGCTGGGTGCATGTGTTCTATGGAAGCTACTTGCAGCTGACTCACAAATATATGTAGGGCATTCCACTTATGCTGCCTTGTGCAGGAACATCAACAGTTTCACAGTATTTCTTACCTGTGCCTTTTCTGGTCTGCCAGTGTTTGGGCAGACTACATCAGTATTTCATACAACACAGCCAACTAATGTGCTGCTAAACTGTATGTATAATTCTAAAGGTGTTCCCATTTGACAGTAACATTTTATACACTCTCTGTCTAGGGTACTTCCACCAGTGTACTGTTTGTATGTCTGGGCCCACATTCATGCCATGTCCATCTTTCAGATGGTGACATATATTACATCTGAATAATTAGTATGGATTATTGCTGGATTGTGTCTTGCTGGGATACATTGTGTTTGGCACTGCAGTTGTGAGAACTTGGCCCTATCATCAACAGTACTGGCCATTGGCCACCAGAACCAACCCTCCATGCCTACATGCTGACCACTTTCACACAATATACAACACACAACAACCTAACACACAGACCCCTGCATATTGTACACGTGCAACAATTTATCCTGCTACCTTGGCCAGCTAAGGTAATCAGTGCTCCACTGTTATTATACCTACACGTACATGTTACTACATTTCTAAATAGGATTGTGGGGGGGGGGGCACACCTAACAACTGTAAACATTTGCTTTTGTCTGTCTGTGTAGGTCTGGAGGTGGTCTGTTTTCCATAGCCATCAATCAGAGGCCTTAGCACAGCCTCTCTTTGTGTTTGACTACACATGTTCTGTTGGATGAGACTGTTGTTGGGTATGTGAGCCTCACTGACATGCATGTGTGTGTCCCATGGACACACATTTGTCCCACCAAATGTCCTGCAGTGGGTTTTGTCACCTTGTCTAGTACTACTTTGTTGACACCAGTATTTGTTAAGGATTTCATGCTGCCAATACATGTGTCTACTATCTGCTGCCATCCCATTCAGCCACCCGATTCCCTTACATGCTCACATCCATACCATAGATACAGGTAGCAGAACATACTACTACATTCAGCAATTGATAGTGAGAGTGACTTACCTTGTGGCTGTGCCAGTACTGAGGATGGTGCTGGAGGGCTGACTATGTCAGATGCACATAATACACTCCCTATACATAGTTATGCACAGGTAGTTTCATGTTTGGCATTCCTTTTACTGTATGTGCAAATCAGAGAGAGAGGTGTCATTCCCTGGGTTCCTACCATGTCAGTATATGTGCTATGCATTACCCCTTTTCCAAGGCCTGGGCATACTGGTCATGCCTCCTTCTGCCTACAGGGGCAGGCTTAGGTTGTTCCTCCTCTGAGTCACTCTTTGACTGTGCTGGCTTTGGCAATGATGAGGGGCTGTGTGGCCCTGCCTCATGTTGTTCCTGCTGCAGCTGTTTCCGCAGGATCATAATGTGTAGCATGGCACATACAATGACAATTTGGGTACATGTAGCTGGTGAGTACTGCAAGGCTCTGCCGGATATGTCCAGGCACTGGAACCATTACTTGAGCATCTCAAACACATGCTCTATTATGATTCTGGTCTGTGCAAGTGCCTCATTATGGAGCTCTTTTTCGGGTGTGTGTGCATTTCTGATGGGTGTCATCAACCACGGCTCCAATGCGTAACCAGCATACCCTACTAGGTGGCCATATGGGATGTCCTCACTGGTAAATCTGTGGTACAGCTGCATCATATGCCAGATGTGGGAGTCATGATAGCTTCCAGGGCTGCCAGCACACACATTCATTATAATGCCCTGGGCATCGCACATGACCTGGCAGTTGATGGAGGGGAAGCCCTTGTGGTTTATGTAGACTCTACCCTGCTCACCGTGTGGTGCTTTGATGTGTATGTGTGTGCAGTCTATAGCACCCACTACCTCAGGGCATTCTGCTATTTGGTGGAAGAGACACATATTGCTGGTCAACACCTCATGGGTGTTGAGGAAATATATGTGCTCACTGGCATGTGCTGACATGGCATCTAGAAACTGGTGGAGTACCCTGGATGCTGATGCCTGTGAGATCCCCATGATATCCTCAATTGGCCTTTAGAGGGTACCAGTGGCTAGTATTCTTAAGCCTGCACATACCTTGGTATCCACTGGGATGGGTTCCCCTCTGATGGTTCTGTGTGTGAGGCGTGGTCGGCACAGCTCAACAATTTGTTGTAGGAGGTCCTTGTCCACCCTATAGCATTCCACTATCTCCAGCTCATGTAGCCCCTGGTAGTTAACCCTGGGTCTGTATACTCTTCTCCTTTTCCTCACTGTGGGTTGGTCATCAGCATTGTCATCCTCACCACCCTCAGCCTCTTCCACATATTGATTTATGAGAGCAAAAGCAGCCCCTATCATTTTGTTGCTTTTGTTAGGTAAAATTTCCCTGTTTGTGTACACCGGTGGTGTAGAGTTTTTGTGAAAAACCTGAGGGAAAGGTGGTTGCATAGCTTATAGTAGTGTGCTGGGCTGGGCTGGTCTGCTGCCTGTGTAATTGGCTGATTCTGATACATTTCACCTGCCAGCTATGCTAGTTTTCCTTGATTACCTGCTGTTTTCCCTTCCCATTGCCTTCTTGTTTAAGCCCCAAGGAGCACTGCACAAACCCAGTGCTCAGATGTGAACGGAGCCGCTATTTCCTGTTTTTTTTTTTTTTTTTTTTTTTTTCGTTTAAAACCGGTGCACGGTGTGCATATCCGTTTAGGCAATGTAACTACTGCTAGGCAGTTTCAGACATATCCCCTTACTTAGCTGTGCTTAGCTAAGGGCAAACATGGGCCACAGAGCTCCAATAAGCTTACAGTATGCCTGACACACCCCTCTATGATGTCAGCTAACTCTTAGGCTTGCAGCATGGTTTTCCTGCACCTACATGGTTGGGTGCTGGCTAGCAATGAGGGGAAATCTGTGATTCAGTATCATTCCCCTCATGTGCATAGAATTGATTGCTAATGCCTAGTTACAAGTTTAACACTGTGCCTTCCCCTTTAGCAACCACTATTCAGTGGCCATGTTGTCTTCTGCCTGCCATTGACTATAATGGCAAAATTGTAATTTTCCCTAAAAAGCTTTTTTCAAGGTTTTATTTTTATTTTCGGGCCGATCTGATTTACGCACCGCTGCCCTACGCTTAAATGTCCGAAATCAGCCAAATAAAATAAGTTATTTTTTTGTTATTTTTAACCTATTTTCATGCCTATGGCCATATATTTGGACATTGGCATGCCTTCCACATTATATACACCCTTTATTTGGAGCTGTAATGGCTCCATTTTGTAGTTTGCAGAAATGTACTCGGTTACTAGCCGAATACATTTCTGCAGGATACACTACTCCTGCACAGATGGCTGCCAGTTTCCTAGATCACTAATTCACCTCATTTGCATGTTTTTCATATGCAAATGGGGTAATTAGTATACATGAGCTGTGTCTGTGCAGGAATAGTGCAGGAGTGCATGTGCACGCACGAGGAGCATGTTCCCGGATCTCTCAGCAGCCATATTGCCTCCAGCAGCTCTTGCACTATTCCTGCACGCCATGCAGAGCTTGTTGTATCTGATGTATAATGTTTGTAACTGTGAACAAGTTAATGTGGTTTGTTTTCTTTCATATAAATGCATGCTTGCCTGTATCTTAAGTGATAATTCAATAAAAGTGTAAAAAAAATTATTTCAGAGAGTGTTTGAATGTTGGGAGGTTAAGACTGTTCCTAACAGATGAGGTAAGGAGTTACAGGTTATAGCAACAGAGTATGAGTAGAGATTAAGGCCTGAGGATTTGACAGGTTTATAAAGAGAAAGGAGTAATTTATGTTCATATTGTACAGATCTTTTAGGCAAGTATATGCAGAGTTTACCTCGCACATCACACATCACATCACAAACCGAGTCTTCTAAATGCTTAGTATGAAGCTGGCATTGTATGTGTTCTATAGGCCAAAATATGACAAGTCAGCCTAGAGTATCCTAATTACAAAAGAACTCAGAGTGGGGTAGGAAGACTCCAGTCACCTAATGCAATAGTATAATTATGTACTGCTAACACATGAATGAGAAAGCACTGGTGACAATTCAGAGCCAGCTGTCTATGCAACAAGAGTGGAGGGCAGACTAATCTGTTAATGAAGCAATATACTTCGATAAATATATTACGCTGGGTGCTGAAGTGTTGCAGTAGATGTGGAAGCAAAAATTAGTTTCCAGTCCTAAGCAAATTACAAGAGATCATTAACTAGAGTTTCGGCAATGGGGTAGAGTGGAAAAACTCTGACTAAATCCCATGTGACGTGAGTTTGAATAGTAGGTCAGGAACTTGACAGAGTGACAGGAAGGATGGGCTTGCCTGTCCTGGGGGAGGGACAGTGCCAGGCATCATTTCATAACTGAAGATGTCTTAAATCACCAAATATGCTGAGTTTCTGCTTATTGTCATATTTTCAGTTCTAGCTTTGTTGCAGCAAAATGCTTATATTAATGGAAGACTGTGGTGTTAACTCTTTATGTACTACAACTGGTGAATGCAGCAGGCCGCTGAAACATTTCCCAATAATTATCAATTGTGATAGTCACTGTAAAGACAAAAGTGAGTGTTTATTTCCTACAGCAAATGAAGCAGCCAGTTTGTTGGTATGTTGGTATGTTTTGTCCAACATGATGTTGTACAGAGCTGAAGGATGACCAGCACAGAGCCACTGCTTCAGACTATTGTTGCCTTATCTAGTACCTAGTGCAGTTTAATGATCAGGTCCCCACTGTAATTTAAGGGCCATGTAAAAATAAGTAAATAAATTCATAAATAAATAAAATTAATAAATAAGGAAAATGTCATCTCTACAAGTTGTGCACCAAAAAAAAATACAATTCTATACTGAATGGACATACAGTCATAATTCTCTTATTACATCCCTGGACATGAAAATACACATGTTCACATTGTCATGCTTAGACAAAATGATAATACTGAATGTTTCAGATAGTACTGATGCTAGCATATGTGCAGAGGTTCATTTCAGTTGTTCAATATGTGTAGGGCAGCACTTGTGTTTACATTTGTTAAGGACTGCTAGGGTCACCTGTGCACATGGTACTTAGTCAAAATGTGGATATCATTGCTACTGTTATAGTGTTAGCACTTTTTCTGTTCTGTGTATGATATAGTTTGTTTTGTATTTCCTGTTTACGTGTGCTTATCTTGATTGGCTGTTATGTGAATGACATGCTTCTGTACATTATGTTCATGTTCGTGTGCAACACTTTATCATTTGTGATCATTAATGATTGCTACAGTGCCATTCTGGTACCATGTAGTATTACGCAATTCTCACTTACTTTGGAATATACTTCTGGAAGTGCATAAAACCTAATATTGGTGCACACTATGTACCAAGTTTTCTGAATCCACCTCCCAATTTCTGTTACAGTGTAGCTGCTAGAATCTTGTAAACTCTTCAAGCACATTACACCTCTATTCCTTAAATTATTTTTTATATAACATCATGATTAAATCCCAATCAAAGCCCTCCACCCCATGCTATTTTTCTTAAATTTCATTAAAATACATAACATTTATTTTGCTTTCCTCTGTTCTTCATTTAATGCTTTGTAAACATTTGGTGGTATCCAATTCACCCAAAACATTCTGTCCTTCAATAACTGATTGACTTTTGTGTTCCTCCTCTTACTTATATTCATCCTTTTCATTCCTTCATCTACCCAAAGCTTTTTCCATAATTGCCACAAATCTTTACACTTTTCCTCAGTTTTTTTTTACTAATTCCTTCATGTTCGTTTACTTTATTTCCCTGCTTTTATTCCATCACTTTTATTTGCTGACCCACCTCACAATTAAAAGTAAAATCTTATCCTACGTCTTTGAGAGGTCATTTTTATAGTTCTGTTTCTCACCTATACTCAGTATATTATTCTCAGTTTTGAAATCTGGTTTATTTCCTACCTTAATTCTCTTATGAAGAATACATATTCTATATTCTTACTATGTTAAATTTCATAAAGAATCATTGTCCATTTTTGCCCAGCCTTGCAGTGATGTGTAAGTACAACAGGGCTGATTATAGACAGAAACGATGACATACAGTTCAGCGGTGACCAACATAGCAGTCTGTCAACCTCACAATCATACAAAGATGCACAGGAAAGACATTACTCTGTGCAGAAGAACAATGCAGGCAATATATACAGCTGACGATATGGCCTCATGTCCCATACAGTGCAGATATCATGGTGTCTGATGAGGTAGAGCAGTAAGAAAGTGTGTGGAATAAAATCTGTATGTCACTGCAGGTGCAAGCAGAGATCTCACTCTATACCTTTGATAATGCCATTTACCACTACAAATAGGAGTGATGCCAATCTCAGTAGTATGACCAACAGTGAAGTAGCTCAAAACACTCTTAACATATGCAGTTATACTATATTACACAATATAATGTATGATAGTTAACACAAATATGGTTATCTGTATCTGTCAAAACATTGGATAGAAAATGGGAGTCTAGGACAGTAGAAAAGTTGATGTCAGCAAACAAATGGAAATACTCCAAACCAACACATGAGAGTGCAGGATTAGGACAGAAGTCAAGGTATTTTTTGTGAAGATAGAACCCTGTTTTTCTATATGTAGAGAAAGGGGTGAGGGGAGTTGGCTATTAGGAAAGCAAGATAGAGAAAATGGTGGTAGACTACTTTACATGAGCAAATGTGCATACACAAAACAGTAGTGACAACATACCTGGATAGATAAACAAGGAACAGAAACAGACACAAAGAGGGTAAACAAATGCTGATAGGGATGGTTGGATCCCGCAACCAATAATAGGGTAGTGCACAGTAAAAATAGACCACACAAAGCAATAGGTTGGGGTGTTGGTAGCATGTTCCTAGCTGTCTGGTCATGAGGGTAAACATCACCAAACCATCACTAGAAAATGGATTTGCATGGCTAGTGGAACTGGCCTGCTCTTTCTCTTGTGGTTCAGTGGTCAGCACCAGCCATATAACAGAATTTGCTCTCCTATCTAAAATAATTTGCTCTCTTCTTCATGAGATATGCTTTATGACCAAGGTATATATCTCGTTCTTTACCTGTTGCAGATTCCACCACCTGCTTCAGTTGTGGCTGGGTCACCACTGGTCAGTGGTGCAGTGATATTTGCATGAGAAGGGCCACCACCCCTACTGATAAGACACTCACATACTCACCACATTCCTTAGCTGCAGTCTCAAAAGGTGCAAGCTGGGGGGGGGATATCACTAGCCACTTGTTTCTTGGTCTTCTGAACTTGCACAGCAGAGACAAATTAGGAAGGCTGTCATAAATGTAGCACTGTAAAATTATCAGCTGAAGTACTCGACCCTAAAGTATGTGTTGTTCCTACATAGCCTATCTTGTCACCAGTTGTAGCTTACTTGATTTAACTGACATTCTTCATGTGCTAAAAGTAAAAGGTATACATCAGTGAAATGTGGTCAGAATGTACAAAACCATCTATGTCCATCACTCTTGTTCCTGCCAAACAACCAAGTATGTGTGTTTTGTACATAGGTTTATGGGCTTGTGCAGGTCATATATGTAGAATATATGCTAAAACATCAGTTTTCATAATTGTAGATTGGCATACAATACCAGCACCTTCACATATCTGATCAAACTCTACTACCAATTCAGAGAGAACAGTTACATGACTGACTCTCATGCAGTCATCAAGAAGGTATCTGCACATGACGATTATAGTACTACTACTTGCCAAAAATAATTCAAATCAGACACCCTAACAGTACATATACAGTGTCAGTGATGTTGCCTACCCTTTGCTTTCCATTGTCAAAGATTATCAGGATGGTGTTGGTGGTCACCATAGCAATGTATGCATGTTCTCCACACCTGAATATGCCTGTAGTTTTGGTCACTACATCATCGTGGTCATAGCATGAAACCACCTTTTTTGAAAGGGCCATCATATGACTATAACAGACATTCACTGAAGTGGCTGTGAAGGCAAAATAACATTATTTTTGTCTCCTTCGTGTACCATGGAGAAGCAGTCCACTGCTCAATGACAAAAGTAGCCCTGGCCATGTGACTCCTCTCACAAAATGGCAGTAGCTTCATGAGGTAAAAATGCCAGGCACTGGAGCACACCTATGATATTTTTCTAAATCACAAGTAGCACATGCAAGGCTTTGGTTTTGTCTCATGAAAGTATAATGATTCAAGGTAATTTCTGCTATAAAACCTCATTTGCCTATGTACTGTGCAATGAAGTATAAAACTACAGACACAAATACTTCAGTGACATTTTGTATTGCATTCTATCACATTGTTGGGAGTTTGTGAGTGTTATAAGATTTTTTTTTCATCTGTATTAGTCTTGTAATATGTAAATTTCCCCATGTTTAAAAGTGTACTCATATAACATGCATAATAGAAAACTAGTTCATTTTGCTGGATTTGTCAGTATTCTACAACCATGGTCTGTTTTGCTTCTTAAAGTCAGTTTGTGACAAGTAATAGCTGTGCCAGTACTTTTAGAAATGTTAAACCATGTGTCAAAATGTATCATTGTTTTTGTTTATATCTTTGGATGCATGTCCCTTTTCCCAGAGTACCCCCATGTTATACACTGCATTGTCAGTATGCGACACCTCAGGAACCACACAAAGGAAACCAACAGCCTGTAAACTCCCAAAGGAAATCCAACAGCAAACTCAGCTGGAGTACACCCAAAGTAAGCAGCTATACAAGCAGATAAATCCAATAAGCAAAAAACTGAAAGCTGAAAACTGGAAAACTGGAAAAACTCTGGCAAAACTGCTTTATTTAAGCCTTAAAACATATAGCTTTTCGTCAGTCCACAGACTAACTTCTTCAGAAACAATGTATCCAAAAAAAGTTTCAACAGTACTCTTGGCTTTAAAAACTCTGAGTAATGACATCACTTCCTCAAATTGACTTAAAGGGATAGCACACCCTCTTTCCATCACTATGATCATCACACTCAAGTATTCATACAATAATATAATTCCACTTAAAAATTAGATGAATGGATTTAAAAATACAATAATAAAATAATATATATATAAAAAATAATATTATAATGAACCAAAACATGAACTAAGTCCCAACAACCAAAAGGAAGAGAGCAGTAAGCACAGTGTAAGTCCAATGAACCTCTCCAAGTTGCAACTGTTGATAACTCCTTTATTAAACACGAACAACACAATGAGGTAAATGAAACACAAATAGATCAAGCGCTTTCGCCTGCATAGATGTCAGGCTTTTTCAAGATGAAACAGCAGGGTAACCAAGTTCAATTAAATAGAGGCATTCAATGATGATTGTTTCAATTAAACAATTAAATTAATTAAATTAAATTAATTGAATTAAATTAATTGAAATGCTTTGTCCAACACCAGGATACAAAATATACTTTGTTGAGATGGAAGCATGATTGTGTACAGTACTTTTGATTTTAAGCAGATAAAAACATTTTAAAATACAAATGCGTAGATGTTGTCTGACAAGAACTATGAACACTATCTTATAATACTAAGTACTATCAGTACATTCTAAAATCATTGAAAAAAACTTTCTTTGTTTGAATATTTTAAATATTTTAAATAACATGGGCAAATGAAAAATGAAATCAAAGTGGTGTGACAACTGTACCTTTTTGTTTTAGTTTTTTAAAAATGAAACCTTCTAAGAACTGTGCATATGAAAATGTTCAATTAGAATGAGCGTTAAAAAATTCCTTTATGCACTCAGTGCCAATAAAATATCAATAAATATAAAAATACATCGTTTAATATATATGTTATTTCTAATTAATATGTAATAAATATCAATGAATATAATAAATATAATAAATATAATAAATATAATAAATATTAAACTTGTGTATTAAATCTACTGTTGTGTGAAAATAACTAAAAAATACCTAAAAAATGTGGTTTTAATTAATAAATTATTGATTTCATACCATGTGCGTGTGTTGTGATGTTTTTATAATAGTACTTCTTTTATTACAAAACCTTGTTGAAAACATACAAATGTTTAAAACTTCTTACATTCAACCTATGACATCTTGTGTAAATGAATTTCCAAATGGTCAACCTGTGAGCAACTATGTTCTTCTTTGTTCCATAAGATATTAATTATGGTTATAGTTTCGCTCGTCTTAGTTTTAATAAACTACTGATGCTGATAGCATCATTTAAGGCAGGTGGTTTTGTTGCATTTAGTCTGAGTTGCCATATTAGTTCTTTGTACTCAATAGTGGCTTCCCAGTCACCACCTCTTGGGTTGTGGGGAACCTGTTCTAAGACTAAAAATTTTACAGACATGTTGGGGCAGACCATCTGGTGTCTATAAAAAGCGTTTGATTCTTTCTTCTTTTGGATGTCATAAAGGTGTTCGTAGATTCTTCTACGCAACGTCCTTTCAGTCTTTCCAAAATCGACTCCTGAACTCAACATTTGTGATACACTTGAAAGGTAAAAAATGGCTATACAAACCGCTGCTGACACTCGTATAAGGAACGGAACTGGATACAAATAGTCCACAGTAAAATGCTATAATCCACAGAGCGGTTGATGTGAAGGTTCACCAACTGGAATCATAAGTGAAACGCCACAAGAAATCGTCGCTCACTGAAACTGTTAGTAGTTTAAAAAAGTTTTTTAATCACCATACAAAACGTTAAGCGCTTTCACTCGTACACCACGAGCTTCCTCAGAACAATCTGAATAGTCTGTCATTCATTTTTAAATATACCAAATGGCGCCAAAACAGTAATGTCCTTAAAGCTACAGTGCTTGTTCCCTAAATATAAATTAAGTATCTCTATAATACAAATATAACTATTTGTATCCAGTTCTGTTCCTTATACGAGTGTCAGCAGCGGTTTGTATAGTCTTTCCAATATAAAAACTTTCACAAATCTGACACACACCTAAGTATATTATCCCTTTAGATGCACAGTTGTAATGTAACTCTGATCTGACTCTAAAATTTCTGGATTTAATGTATACTGAACCTGTATTCATAATGTATGCACATTGTTTGCAAGCATTACATTTGTAAGTACCTGCCTGAATCTTTTCGGTTTGTTTTCATGCATTGCCTTTGTCTCTCAAATAAATTTTTGAGATTAATATTTCTTGCATTGACAAATGTTGGTTGACTGGGCAACCATCTGTTAATTTCCTCATTTGATCTTATAATAGGCCAATATTTCGTTATGGTGTTTCTTAAATCAACAGTATTGTTGTTATATGTGCATATAAAAGCAGCTTTAGAGTCAAATTCTTTACTTTGTGTTTGTGTTTTAGCAATTTCAGTTGATGTTTCCCCTTTTGATGTACCTAGTAAAAGGGAATATATGTTGTCTCTTTTGGTTAAAACTTCCTGATGCATTTTGTTTATTAACTTTTCAGGGTATCCTCTTTCTAAAAATAAGTTCTTTAGTGTGTTCACTTCCCTGCAAAATAATACCTCCATACTATACATTCTTGAGGCTCTGATGAATTGTCCTTTCAGAATGCCTTTATTTTGTGAGTAGGGATGACCGCTAGCAAAATGTAGAAATGCATTAGAAAATGTACTTTTTCTGTACACTGATGACTCAAACCTCTTTAACTCTTTGTTTTTAATCAGACTAACATCCAAATAGTTTAATGTGTCATCACTAATATTGTGTGTAAACTTTAAAAAGTCAGTGGTGTTGTTTATGTACTTCAAAAATTCATCTAGACTTTCCCTGTTGCCACTCCATAGCAAACAAATATCATCCAAATATCTTTGATAGTGTGTGATATTTTCTTTCCAGGCTGAATTAAAAATAAATTGTCTTTCCCAGTAGAATAAGACGATGTTTGCATATGCGGAGGCACAGGGTGTGCCCATTGCTACACCTTTTCTTTGTTTAAAAAATTCTCCATTAAAAAAGATAAAATTATTATTTAAAATCATTTCCATAAAATCAACCATTAAATTAATCAAATTTGTACTTAAACCTGAATAATTGATTAAAATGTCATTGAACCACTGTAGTCCTGTAACGTGGGGGATGCTAGAGAACAGTTCTACTATGTCCACTGTAACCATTACATTGGTGCAATTATAGTATTCATTTTTAATATTCTTCAGGAATTCCCAAGAGTCCTTGCAAATGTGGTCAAAGGATGAAACCATTTTCTTAAGAGACACATCTACAAATTTTCCTAAAGGTTCTGTGATACCTCCAGATCCTGCCACAATGGGTCTAAATTTTAAAGGGTTTAAACCTTTGTGAACTTTGGGAATCCCAAACATGACTTGGGTAAGAGGTTTGTTAACCATTAAAAAATTCAGTAGTTTCTCATTAATTACCCCTTGCAGTAAATGATCTTGTAATAAGAATTTTATTTTTGCATATGCTATATTAATTTCATTTAAGGAAATGATGCTGTATTGTTCGGTGTCTTGTAGTATGTTGTGTATATTGGCATCATAGTCATGTTTGTACATTAAAACCACACCACCCCCCTTATCTGGTTTCATAACCCTGATTTGTTCCTCTCCAAGTTGATTTATAAGAGAACAACAGTTATTAGATAAATTTTCTTTTGTGTTACTGGTGTTTTTTAACTTTCTAATATCTGTCTCCACCAGTTCCTCGAAAATTTTGATGACTGGGTGAAGAGGGGGGTTAAATGTGCTGGTTCTACTAACAGGCTCCCTAACATAAGTTGTACCCTTGAAAAATACATTTAAGTTGAGCTGTCTTGTGTAGAGTTTCAGTTCCATAATTGTCTTAGTTACATCTAAGGGTTTAGTTGGAACAAATTGGAAACCCTTTGTAAACAGATCAAAATGTGTGTCATCAATGGTCATGTCAGTAAAATTATAGATTGTAAAATTAAGTTTCGAAATTATTGTACAGGTTTCAGTGGTGGCTGTTGAAGTGACTGTTACTACATCATTGGTAGCTTTTAATCTATTTATCTCCGTTGTCTCACCTAGTTGTGATTGCTTTGAAACTGAACCCTGTTCCCCTGTCTTCCCTGAGGAAAATGAAAAACCTGGTTTGGGTTATTGTTAGGTGTACTTGTGTCAAATATGAACATTATAATTATAAATGTACATATTCTAACTAAAAACCTGATGCAGCAAATACAAATTCCCAAACTGCATAAAATTCACTGCTCCGTTTCTATATGTGACTCTCCTATTTACCAAGTGATCATAGTGATGGAAAGAGGGTGTGCTATTCCTTTAAGTCAATTTGAGGAAGTGATGTCATTACTCAGAGTTTTAAAGCCAAGAGTACTGTTGAAACTTTTTTTGGATACATTGTTTCTGAAGAAGTTAGTCTGTGGACTGACGAAAAGCTATATTTTTAAGGCTTAAATAAAGCAGTTTTGCCAGAGTTTTTCCAGTTTTCCAGTTTTCAGCTTTCAGTTTTTCGCTTATTGGCTTTATCTGCTTGTATAGCTGCTTACTTTGGGTGTACTCCAGCTGAGTTTGCTGTTGGATTTCCTTTGGGAGTTTACAGGCCGTTGGTTTCCTTTGTGTGGTTCCTGAAGTTTGTTTCGTGTTTTTACTTGAGTTGGTCATGGATTCATCGGCGGTTGCTTCCTCTGGCATCTCCAATACAGCAGAGACTGGTAATTTGACAGTACTTATTAGCCTTCTAACTGATAAAGTTAAGAGTTTGTCCCAACGTGTGGATTATGTATTGGCAGCATCCCAACAGGTACATGACACTGAGCAAAAGTCTGTTTTACAAGACTCTTTGACTTTTGCATCAGTTTGTGGGTCGGGGTCAGTGTCTGACAGTATTCCACCAGGCCAAGCTGGTAAGTCTTTTCAGTCATCAATAATGGCTTTGCCAGAAGGGAGAACAAATGTGAATATGAACGCATGTGACAGAGATGTACAGTTGGGGTACACGCTTTCGCAGTGGTTGGATCGTCCTTTTTCTTTCTCTACCTGTGACTTGGGGCCAGTCGAATCAATTATACCTGTGGTGCCTTTGGGGGAGAGATTATCAGTGTTTGACCAAAAATTATTTAAATTAAGAAAGCTTCAACTTGAGGTGGCGTACTTCAAAGAGTGTAAACATGCAAAGGTGGTACCCAAGGGGCTGAGGTCCTGGCAGTACCCTACGGGGCTGGCAGAGGGGTCACAATTCCATAAAGATTTGGTGGAATTGTTCGACAAACATGGGTTTGAATTATTGAACTTGATTCGTTCCCATTATCAAGCAGCTATAGACATTTTAATGAATGATTTGAACTTATTAAATACATCTATCATGAACGACTTGGAATTTTCTAAGTTTAACTTTGATTACGATCGGACTTTTAAAAGTATAGACCAGCATATGACCAAGATTAACATGCTGAAAACACAAAAATTGCAGAGAGACATAAAGGCATATAAAGAAGGGGTAGCATACCCCAGACCCCCCAAATCTCAGGGCAATTCATTGATGCCAGATACGCATATACTGGGGACCCAACATGGGACATGTGATCGGGAAGGAGAGCCTCATGTCAACACAAAACCGAAAACGACATCTCAAGCGGTGATGACTGAATCTTGGACAGAAAAGATGAATATGGAAAATCAGCCCAATTTGTTTAATAATGATGAGGATGAGGCAATTTTTCAGGGGGTGGCCTCAACCCAAGATCCATCACCGGAGAAGAAACAATCGAAAAACAAAACTCGGATGAAGAAGACCTAGACATTTCCTGGTCTGATTATGATCAGCCTAAAATCCTGTTTAACTCTAAGAAGGACTTTAAAATATATAACTTTTCTTCTTTTCAGCCTCCGATGGAGTTGGTGGACTTATTAGCTAAAGGCATGTCCTTCGTGCCTAGTAAAAGAGCAGACTTGGCAGAGTCATTATTGGATATGAAGTTGTTCATTAGGAAATGTAATTTGAGTTTGATGTTGGGGAACATAGGTACCACATTAACTCCCTTTCACATTCCCAGTACTTTCAACCCCCCCATACATCCATCACTGTCACTCTTTGAGAGAATGTGTGAAGTGGAAATTTGCCGCTCTATGGAGTTGAGGGCCACTTCTAAGTACAACATCACGAAAGAAGAGTGGGAGTTATTGAAACTCCTGAAAGACTCTTCAGTTTGGGTGATGCAGCCGGACAAAGGGGGTGGGCTAGTATTGATGGAATTGGTGGATTATAATGAGAGAATTGAGACAATTTTGTCTTCGGAGAGTTATGTGCCTATTTCCTTGAATGAGTTGAATGGGCATTTAACTAGGATCCAGATATACTTTGAAGACATGTACATGAATGGGTCTATAAACAAGAGTGTTTTTAATTATATAACTATGGTATCTCCTAGAATACCAGTGGTTTTTGGAAATCCTAAAATCCACAAGGATGTCCATGATCCACCAATGAGACAACTGGTTAGTGCGAAAGGGAGCATAACTTATGCAGCAGCCAAGGTGGTGGATACCATATTGAAAAAATACGTCAAACTTGAAGAGCAGATATCTAAGGATTCATGGTCTTTTCTGGCAAGGGTGAATTCTTATACCCTGAAACCAGGGGATGTCTTTTTAACCATAGATGTGGTTGACTTGTACTCTTCCATACCCCATGACATTGTGTTAGAATGGGTAGAGGAAAGGTTATGAGCAAGGGGCGCCCCAAAAGAGGAGATCTCAATGGTGAGAGAGCTTTTAGACATAATTCTCACTTGCAATTTTGTGACATTCAATCAGAAATATTATCATCAGATAAAAGGGGTCCCAATGGGGTCACCATGTGGGGGGAGCATTGCCAATTTGGTTTTGGCATCGTGGGAGAGCAATTTTGTGTTCAAGCATCCATTTTTAGCAGAGAGGGTCCATCTGTATACAAGGTTTTTGGATGATATTTTTATCGTTATGGAAGGAAATAGGGAGGTAGCGGACAGTTTGGTGAAGGAGTTCAACAATTCCACTGAGTTTTTGAAATTCACCTGGGAGTATCATGAAATGAGGGTGTCTTATTTAGATGTGGAGTTAATAAAATCACCTGAAAATGGGTACATGGTAGCCAAGATTTATCGAAAGCCGGCATGGTCCAATAGCTACCTTCATTTCGCTAGTAATCATCCATATCACCAGAAACGTGCCATTGTGAAAGGACAGTTAGTCCGAGCGGCTAGAATGGTGACCTTAGATGATGATTTTGTGGTAGAAATGGAAAACAAAAGAATTGTTTTCTAATAGAGGCTACCCGACCCCCATGTTGGTAGAGCTAATAATGGAGGTACAGCAGAAGAGAAAGGTTGGATTTTACCAACCGCTATTGAATTTCCATCAGGGGTCACTGAATGTAGATAAGGGGACAGATGAGAATCCTCAGTCCGTTAATCAGTCCATGAGGTATGTAATGACATATAGTTTGGATGCCCCAGAAATCAGCTCTATTATAAAAAGATTTTGGGCAGTCGCTATCAGTGAGTTTGACGGGCTGCTTACATATAGGAAGGGCCCTGGCCTAAAGAACATTTTGGAAGGCCAGTCGGGAGGTACAAATATATGGGCTGGTATGTATACGTGCAATTCATGTAGATATTGCAGATTTGTCAAAACGGGGCTTCAGTTTTCTATCCGGAACAACATCTATACAGTAAAAGGAAGATATAACTGTAAAAGTTCTCATGTTGTATATGTGGCGGTATGTCTTTCCTGTCCGTGTTTCTATGTGGGGAAAACGGACAGGGAACTGTGCCAATGCATATATGAACATGATTATGCTATAAAAAAGAACAAGGAAGAAAATGCCCTAGCTAAACACATTCAAGACCATCCTGAGCATGGATTTGGCTTTATGGCTATTGATCACATAAATACCAGACATGGAAAAGGGAAGGATTCATTATTATTAGAAAGGAAGGAATTGCTTTGGCAATTGAGACTCAGAGCATTTGCTTCTCCAGGTCTCAATGGCATGTTGTCCATTTCATGCATTTTAAAGTTAAAGAGCCTGGAGAGGTAGTTAAATCCAATATGGGGTATTTTAATGAGTTTATATTTATGCATGTTTACATGAATAAAATTTTATATAAATTTTACATAAATGTTATATAATTTTTATAAAAATTTTTTAGATGTTGAACCCCATCACACTTGGTAAATAGGAGAGTCACATATAGAAACGGAGCAGTGAATTTTATGCAGTTTGGGAATTTGTATTTGCTGCATCAGGTTTTTAGTTAGAATATGTACATTTATAATTATAATGTTCATATTTGACTTCATTATAATATTATTTTTATATATATATATTCTTTTATTATTGTATTTTTAAATCCATTCATCTAATTTTTAAGTGGAATTATATTATTGTATGAATACTTGAGTGTGATGATCATAGTGATGGAAAGAGGGTGTGCTATCCCTTTAAGTCAATTTGAGGAAGTGATGTCATTACTCAGAGTTTTAAAGCCAAGAGTACTGTTGAAACTTTTTTTGGATACGTTGTTTCTGAAGAAGTTAGTCTGTGGACTGACGAAAAGCTATATTTTTAAGGCTTAAATAAAGCAGTTTTGCCAGAGTTTTTCCAGTTTTCAGTTTTCAGCTTTCAGTTTTTCGCTTATTGTATTTATCTGCTTGTATAGCTGCTTACTTTGGGTGTACTCCAGCTGAGTTTGCTGTTGGATTTCCTTTGGGAGTTTACAGGCCATTGGTTTCCTTTGTGTGGTTCCTGAAGTTTGTTTCGTGTTTTTACTTGAGTATGCGACACCTCGGCAGACCATGTAAAGGCTACCTTTTTTCAGACATATTATGTAATACCTAACAGAGTTGTTAGGCCCTACAGAGTGGGTATGAAAGCTGCAAGAAGCAGGTGTACTCCTAGTATCTGTATGTATATCCTTCTCAGTAGTACTAATATATGTATTTTCTCCTTTGATCTATAGAATTTATCATAGCCTTTCACACCAGCATACATATGTACCGCTACATTCTCAGTTTCCACAGATGTTATCACATCCAGATGTCATGCTAGACAAGTTGAGAAGGAAGTCCTGGTGCATCAGGACTCATGGTTTATACCTGTTTTTAGTGGGGGTACTGTGCAACTATTATGAGAGCAGATGTGGCAATCAGTGCTTGGTGGCATTGATGTTGAGGGTATAATTACACACTTCATCAATGCTGGAGGTGTGCCATGATTATCATCAGATATGATTAGCAGAAATCACACAAGACTGTGACTGAGATGACCACCACAGAGGGTGGCATACAGAGGTCCACAAGGCTTATGGATCTGGAGGAGTTTCTGTTGTCCTTGAATGGGGTAGATGCAACAGCAACTATCCCTTGAGGTGGTCAAGTTGACCATGATGGAATGGCCCAGTCCCTATGTGCTTCAGGGAAGGTAATATTTCATAACCTAGGTGTCTGTATACTTATAGTTGCATACAGAGTGTAGGCTAACTGCATTATTACATTGCATATTTGATATTATATGAACAATTGGGCATTTGACAACATCATGTTAGCTGGGGAGGTAAATTTGAGCAGTAATTATTTTGTTGTATGGACGTGTGTGGCTTACACACCACACAGGTACCCTTGCAGTATACAATAATATGTTCACTATGGAGTTTTGCATGCTGTACATTCACAACTCTGAAAGGTACTATGGTTACTGCTGTAGTGGCTGAGGCAAGGTAAAGAATTTATTAAGGCACCTCTGTTAATGCTGAGGATAAAGGTAAGACAGCAGAGTAGCTCTCTCATCTGCTGCCTGAGTAAAACAGGTATGTTCTTTCACGTTCAGAAGTATAACATTGAGATTTTTGCTCAGTATTCATAAAACAAATGTTTCTGGTATACATAACATGCTCCAGTTATACTTTGAAAGGTTCCATTAGCTAGAATAGTGAGTGCTGCATGTAGTCTGATCTCTACTGGGAGCGACAAGTCACATATTCCTGTGGATTCAGCATAAAAGTGATTCTGTTCACATCTACCAGGCTCCTACTATGTTTTGAGCCACACAGGTTTTTACAATTATCTACTAGTCAATCAACTTACACTATATTATTCCATGTCTATAGCTTCATTGCTGCAGTCATCAACCCCAACAGGGGAGTGGACAAAAACAAACAGTGCTGAGTACAAGCACGTACTTGCTGAACTGGAACTGTTGTCACTCCTAGCATTTTTGCCATCTGCAGTGCATATTTTGTCCATATGTCACAAGCCTTTGTAGAGTAATACAAGTCTGTTTGCAAGCCCTTGTAGATGCAACTATGAATAATGACAATGTTTTGATTGTATGCATTTGCATATCATTAATGACTGTTTTGTTAAGCAGCTTCATTTGCAGTTCTTTATGTGGTCATTTACATGCATTGCATAATGCACACTGCTACTCATCTCACTACTGCACAACATGCGTATTTGACACGCCTGCACACTGCAAGAGGCCAGTAACCATACATCTTCCTACAGTATAGTATACAAACTGATTGTAAAATCTACCCATAAAGTACTCCGATCACTACTATTCTTATGTTTTTTATAATTTCTAACAAATTCTGCACTTTTTTGTTAATACAAATCAACGTCTCTAACCAAAAGCTGAAATCTTACTTCAGCACTGGCTGTCATTTCACAAAATGTTTCAACTTTTCAGTAATGAATCCATTATTCAATAACATTCTCGTACACCCACATTTATGTTTCCTGTTTGACCCTCAATCCCCAGTTCCCATAAGTATCAAAAATCACCACTGCATGGTTAGAACAAGAGTCCTATAACAGGCATGCAAAAAAGGAACAGGAGCAGATTTGTTGACAAAAGGATAACCCTTCCCAAATTATATGCACAGTCTTATATGTAAGAAAGGTAATAAATAAACAACTGTGCTTTTCTCTTTTTATACTTATCATACAGTATGTACATTTATTAAGTGAAAACCTTTTTTTTTTACACATAAACTTTTAATTCAACTACAAGCCTGGATTTGCAGCACCTTCAGTTGCCACAAAAGTAATCAGGTAACCACTCATTGAGAGTCCTGGTACAGGAATAGTATGCTTTAATCAATAAATATAGGTATAGATATAAGTATAGATATAGATGTTTTTCTTGGTGCCCCTCCTTTTCCTACTAACAAGCCACTCTCAGTCAGACTTGATCCCATTCTTTCACGTTTTGTGCCGCCTTGTAAAGTGCGCCTGGGCAAGAACCATCCAGAGGGGTCATTATTCAGGAAAACACTGAGGTACTGGTAATTTCTGTGGCATCCTAGCAATGGCAGATATTCCTAAATTGTCCTTATCCTCCCGCTTGGAGTAATGATGTAGGTATCTACTTCATTGTAGGGACCACCTTTGCCCCTCCAACAGTTTCTGTCATACTCCCAATGTGTGAGCATAAAGGGCTACCATCACTGGTTTAGGTAGTCATGCCCCATCTCTCCTGCGCTGTCCCTTACCATTATGACTCCATCACCACCCTTGAGTGGTGATCATTTCTAGGAGTAGTGGCTAATACTGCTCAGCCTTTTGGGCTTTATTTTTATGACTGCCTTCTAAGTTATTTGCTGCTTTAGACTGACTTCCCCTTAGAAAGTTAATTTAGCTCAGGAATTACTTCTCCAAGGCTTTCCACTTTTCTCAACTATTTGATTCCAGACTTTTATTTTTATCCCTCAGATTTCTAGCAAGTACAGTATTATGATATTATGGAAATAAATTACTACTTTCTGGTCAATAACTATATTGGTACACATATCAAAATTGTGACAAACAAAAATGCAAATCCTCAGTTTCTGGTCAGCTTCCATGGGTTCATAGGTTCATAGATGGTTAATATGCTAATGTCTCTACAGCCCTTACAAGCCTAGCCATATTTATCCCAGGTTGTCCCAACTCTTGGTGGTTAAGAGAGTGAAGCCAGCTTCCAGTGAAGTTGCATGTGTGAGAGGGTACGTTCCTGATTGTTTCCATGAAAATGTGGTTCAAAAGTTAGTTTTGGCTGTTGGGAAAATAATTAGTCTTAACACAAGTGTCTTGTGTGAGAGAGGTTGTTCTCAGGGTAAAGCTATGCAAACACATTTGAAAAATATCCAGTTTCTCCCAGATGAATGATATGGTCACTGATTGCAAAGCAATGAATAACATGGTGGGGACAGTGACTGATGTGCCTGGAAATATTGAGGTACATGTGTCATACTCTGTTAACTCTTCCATGGAAAAAATTATTAGGTAAATTTTTGGCTAGGCTTATATAGGCCCTAGGGCCAATAGCCTAGTACCTACCTATGAACCTATAATGTTGTGCAAGAGGGATGTAGTATTGGTAGAAGTGATTAATCTGCATGCTATAGCCACTGATTAACTACATTTCTGATTTGGAGATCTTAATGACTAAAATGTTACATTGCAGTTAGAAGAGGAAATGTTAAAGGAAAAATTGTTAGATCAAGAGAAGACAGCTAGGAAAATATTGTGTTATTCAAGTCGCTGAACCAGTAGACCAAGGTGATTATGTCATTTACATTCAAATTAAGCTGTCTAAATAGCTCAAAAATGCATGTAAATCAACTTAGAATTGAATATCCAAATGTTGCATTTATGTATGGAAGGACTGTTGTTGACTTTGTTGTGGTATCCAAATAGAGGATTCCAAATTGGGGAAAAGATGATATTTTTAGGGATGATGAAAGTCTGTAAATCTGAAGGACATAACTTGTGTTATGCATAAAGGAGTGTCATGCTATCAATTTAATAGTTTGCTTTCTGTTTCCAGCACTTTTCATTTATATTTCTTCAGTGGATTTAAGGCTTTTGAGGGCCCTCAGACAAGGATCAAAGTGATTAAAGAATGTGAATCTGAGACTCAAATGGTAGAGGTATTGGCTTTGGTTTTGTAAAAGTAGAGAAGATGTAAACCATGGAATCAAGTCATTTGGATGAATGCAGAGAGTCAACTAAGAACACTTCTGAAATTGGAGTATCGAGGGTCATTCACAATATTCAGGACAAGTGTGGCACAAAAGAAGAAGCTATCAAAAGTAGTTGGTCGAACTGCAGTGTGTCTAAGAGGATTGTTTTTCATTAGTTGAAGTTAATATGTTTATAGTCATAATTAGGTAACAATATAATTATTTGAGAGCACATTAATTTTTTGTACATATGTTGTCAGGACAGATAATGTTGCTTGTGAAATAAAACTGAAGGTAATATTATGTTGAATGTTAAAATGTTTGCTCCCTTGTTTTAGCAATGGTGACAACAACAAGGGAAACGTTGTTGACAAAGAGGAAATTTGCAAGTTGTTTCAATGGGGTTACAACTCAGGACATGCAATAAAATGGGACATATATACTTATACTATCGGGCATGTAGTTCCTTATTTCTGAACAATTTCTCTGAAGAATTTGTATTAACCTCTTGGACTATCCTTTTTGGCAAATAAGTCAGTAATACATGTGTTGCTAATTGTAAGCAAGAAAACAATACTTGAATATGATGAATATAGTCATGTTGATTTTATTGTGTGATCTTCCGGATCATCTTTGCAGGGAAGCATGATAGGAAATTATATAATGAGCAGCTGACATACTGCTATTTTTTCTCAGACCAGTGATTACAGTTGATATGTTGGGGTGAAAGGTAATCTTGGTGCAAGACAAGTGACATCTTTAGTATTCATATGGCACAAGAGGTTATGCAGAAGAATTTCAGAGAAAATTTTGAAGGAAATGGTAGCACCTTGTTAAGGGGGTTGCCTTTTGTGCAGGAGATTAAACTATAGTCTCAATCTTTGAGGAGGTGAGGAGAGGGTTCAACTTGGTCAAAGAAGTTAGATTTGAAAGACATGTAAGGCTATACACAGAAACTATTAATGTAACAGATGGTATGTGTATCTCCCCTGAATAGCAGATGGTCTTGGTATTGTGTTTAATGCAACACACGGTGAATAAAATAATGGCAGGTTTGCAGAGTTGGCCAGATAAACAGATTTCAGAAGTGTCTTGAGCACAAGTCACTATATGACACAGAAACCTATTCAATATGAAGATGAAATACGGTCCACAAATGTGTTGCACTAAGAACCACACAAGTGGGTAAAATCTGTTGCAGTTTATTCCAGAAATAAACATGGATAAGCGCTTTCACAGAAAATAAAAACTCTGCTTCATCAGATCCACCATATTTAAAACAGAAGCAGCTTAAATACTACCTACCCCACCAATCATGAGTCAGATTAACTCACACACCCTTTTCCTTTTAAAGGTGCAGATACATACAACCAAAAACATATTATAGAAAACATTCATGTATAACAAAAACATTTAAAATATTCACCTAAACAACCTGTGTGCTTCCAATACAGGTTTGAGAGGAACATTCTCATTTAGCCCCGACCCTTTATGTGCTTGCATCCTAACAATCTACTCAAGTTCCATAGTCTCTGTACAATTCCTGATGTCACCCATCCTCAGAGTTTCAAAAACTGTGTCAATTACCCTAAACTTGAACTTATGCTCAGCTCCCTTCTTCACTATGTGTTTTGGTAGAGCATTTGACATGTACTTAATATTAATGGAATAAAGATGTTCCCTTATGCGCTCCTTAAACTTCCGATTGCTCTTCTCCACATAGAATGAAGAACATGTGACACAATGCGCTAAATAAATAACATCTTTAGTGTCACAACTAGCAGAGACTTTAAAATAAAATCTCTTGCCATTAGCAGGGTTCACAAAAACATTATCTGTCTCAATATAGGTGCAATATTTACACCTTCCACATTGAAGTGTGCCTTTCCTTCTTAATAACAGCAGTAACATCATTCACATTACTGCAATATGTTATTGGTAAGCTGAAGCATCCAAGTGGCTCCTCTTTCTGTTCTAAATTCTCATCTCTATATCTCCTAGAGAAGTATGGTCACCCTCTATCAGATTTAAGGTGGCGAATAACATTTAGTCCAACTTCAACTTCCCTGCTCTTATATCCCCTCTTCCCTGCAAAGAAGATCCCGAAAATCACACAATAAAATCAACATGATGTTACTGCTGTTATTAAGAAGCATTGGCCGGTCCTGTTAATGAATGAGAAGAATAGGACTATTGTGAGGGATGAACCTGCTTTTGTGTTTAAAAATAGAAAGAATCTTGAGTGGCTTCTTTGCTATCCTGATAGAGCTAAGGAGGATAGAGATGGAACCAAAAGGAATGGCAAACTTCCATGTGGAGGGTGTAAATATTGCACATACATTGAGACAGATAATGTTTTTGTGAACCCTGATAATGGCAGGAGATTTTATTTTAAAGTCTCTGCTAGTTGTGACACTAAAGATGTTATTTATTTAGCACATTGTGACACATGCTCTCCATTCTGTGTGGGTAAGAGCAACTGGAAGTTTAAGGAGCACATAAGGGAACATCTTTATTCCATTAATATTAAGTACATGTCATATGCTCTAACAAAACACATAATGGAGAAGGGAGCTGAGCATAAGTTCAAGTTTAGGGTAATTGACAGAGTTTTTGAAACTCAGAGGATGGGTGACATCAGGAATTGTACAGAGACTGTCGAACTTGAGTAGATTGTTAGGGTGCAAGCACATAAAGGGTCGGGGCTAAATGAGAATGTTCCTCTCAAACCTGTATTGAAAGCATGCAAGTTGTTTAGGTGAATATTTTTTGTTACACATGAATGTTTTCTATAATATGTTTTTGGTTGTATGTATCTGTACCTTTAAAATGAAAAGGGTGTGTGAGTTAATTTGACTCATGGTTGGTGGGGTATGTAGTATTTAAGCTGCTTCTGTTTTGAATATGGTGGATCTGATGAAGCAGAGTTTTTATTTTCTGTGAAAGTGCTTATCTTTGTTTACTTGTGGAATAAACTGCAACAGATTTTACCTGTCTGTGTCGTTCCTAGTGCAATGCCTTTGTGGACTCTGTTTAAACATTTTTTGGTTGTTTGTTGCACTTGGTTTACCTGAGTTGTGCGTAGCTGGGTTTCTGCATGAAGATGAAATAGATGATCTTGAACAGCTTGAAGTTGAATAAAATTCCTAATGAATAAGCAACCACATTGATGAGTTTAGTAGCCCAGAAAGTGATGTGAAAGATTATGGCAGGAAAAGTAGGAGGGGAAATCCTAAGAAAGTGATAGTATTCTTACAGATGTTTAGAGATTGTATAAGAATCGATGTGTTCCATGCTGCTAAAGCTACTTAATTTAATTCAGGATGCGAAGGTTCCCCATCATGGAAATAAGCACTAATAGTGGTTTTGTCAGAAGAAGGAAAAGACAGGATGATGTCATTGTCTAACTGGTGAATTTGTACATTAAATTGTGGCTTATTTATGGTCATTTTTGAAATACATTGGGCATAACATTTCCATAATTAATACACTTAGACCAAAACAGGCTTGTGACATGTGGAGAAGACAGGCTTATGACAAAATCTTTAAACCCAACATAATAAAGAAGGTGCCCAATGTTAAAAGTGATGTCTAATGGTGGTTAATCTGAATACTAAAATACTCTTGCTTGACTAAAATGTTATTATCTATGGCATTTTTAGTACGCTACAACCAGGGTTTCAAAGGCTAGTGTAAAGATTCATGCAGGATTGTCACTACCATTAAATAAAGGAGTGATATCTAGAAAGGCTTCTGTTGTCTTTGTTGTTTTTGGTGTATACATAGGACATTTGCCAGCATGCTCAGATAATCTGAAATTAGTGAGTACAGTGTATGACCTGAAAATTGAAAGATTTCATTTTTACATATAATGGCATAACATATCTGTCAAAGACAGAATACAATTTACAGAAACTGGAAGACTTACTAGTTTTGGTAGGTTTTTAGGAATAACATTAGTACTATGAAAACTAGGGCAGTGACTCTGAATTATTACCCTTTTCAATATATGAAAACATCTTAAAAATGTTTGTAAGTGGCTACCCATGTGAATGATTCGGGGGTCTAGAAATCCAATTCATTTGAAGCACCTATATAGCTCTGTATTGTAATTTCAAGACTTGGAATTTTGAGTTCCAGAATTAAAAAGAAAAAAGAAAAGAAAAGCAACAAAAATGCCGGAGAAGAGTGAATATTAACTACCCCCCCCCCACTGCTGCCTTCTGCACTGCCGGTACTTAAGTATACTATGTCTGAGATCTTCATCCTACTGAGAAAAGGTAATATACCAAAATGTAGAAATTTTACAATTAATATACGTAAGTCAGCATTTTGGTCATTCATTCTTGCTGTTCCAGGATTTAAATTAACAACTCTCAGAATAACAAATGATTACCCATCTATATCAAAAACATATGAGGAATATTTGAAAAACTCAAAACTGATTTTTTTTTTTTTCAAAACAGGTTTATTGTTTTAACATATAAGAGAAATATCATAACAATTTTATATAAGTAATTAAAAATAGGTATTATTATAATATTCAACAAAACAACTAAAGTATTTACAAAGACATCCACTACAATCAGATCAATTAATTAAACTAAAATACCATGCTATTGAAATTAAAATTTTTTAAGAAATTTTGTAAATTATCCCATACAATAAAATAAGATGTTTTTCTATTTGTTCTAGTCCTAATTGTGTGTATTTCCATATGGCACACTATATTCATAACATTTTTAAATTCATTGAACGAAGGAGGTGTATCTGAAATCCAATTTCTAGTTATTATTTTCCTAGCCACTGCTAGAATAGACCATAACAAGGGAAGCTTAACCTTTTTAACACTTTGAGGTACAGGTGTGTTGAATAATATAAGAGATTTAGAAATAATGAAATTATCTGTAAAAAGAGCCTGCAAAAATTCATTAATTGACTTCCAGTATTCTTTCAATTTTATACAGTCATAAAACATATGAGCCCAGTCAGCATTAATTTCTACATTACATCTCTTACATAGATTATCTTTATTATTTATTTTATTCATCATCAAAGGTGTATAAAAGATCTATGTAAAAATTTCCATGTATAAAGTCTCCAGACAATGGAAGACGTAGTTCTATAAGCAGATTCCAATATATATTGTTTATCTTGTTGATTTGGTGGGTCCCCATTAATAGAAGTGAAATAATTCCAGTATGAATCTACACTGTAAAAAGTTTCTTGTCTGATAACTTTATGTATGTATGAAAGTTTACCTTTATCAGAAACTTTATGTTGTAAATTTAATATCAAGTAATCAATCAGTGTTGGAATAGATTCTTTAACAGTTATAGACATTAAATCTATTTTATTAATGAGATGTTGTCTAAAGGTCTGAACCTCTAACCAGCAAGTTTCTCTTAGATCAAATTCTTGTTTTAAGAAATCTAGATTTTTAACTTTATTATCAGATATCAACTGATACCAGTACTTTAGATCATTATCTATAGCTAAATGAGTTCCTTCAGAAGTAGATGACAAAAGCATACCCTGAGTATACATTATAGGAAATACAATAAAATTCCATTCCCTATACTTAGGGTGCATGAATATAAAGTTACGATAACTAATAATAATATTTAATGGGTAACAAACCATATGTTTAGGTGTAATAGGTGAAGTACAAAATTCCTTTAGTAACCATAACATGGAGTTATTTACAATCATATTTTTATGTGTTAAGGAGATTTTCATGAAGTGTATACTAATTAGCTCCCAATAATCTTTCCATTTTGTGACATATGACTGATCTATTAATAAAGTAATAACTTTTACAATAGAAGAGATAGTATATAAATTAAAGTCTGGAAAAGAAATACCCCTTGAGACCAGCTATTAGTATGTTTCTTTAATGCAATCCTAGGTCTATTAGGTGCCCATAAGAAATTTAACATTAGTGTGTTCAGTTTCTTGATAATTATTTTTGTAGGTGGAAGTATTATTGATTGTATTAAGTATAAAATCTTGGGGAATATTATCATTTTAATAATTGTAAGTCTCTCCTCCATAGTAAAAACATATTATTCCAGGTATTAAAAAGATTTTGTATATTAAGAAAACAGGTATTATAATTATTATATATAATAAATTTAATATCTTTAGATAGTATTATACCTAAATAAGTTATCTGACCTGAATTGGGTACATATTTAGTAAAATCACTAATGAGAATATTTTTTCGTGTATATATAGGTAGTATTTTAGTTTTTTCTTCATTGAATATTAAACCAGAAATACTTTTAAAATGCATCATGTTGTCAAATAGAGACTGTATAGAAGAATTAGATCCTGCTGATGTAATTAGAACATCATCTGCAAAAAGTTTAATTTTGGATGTTGTATTTTCATCTATTTCAAAACCCTCTATGTCAGTACTGTTTCTGATCAAATTAGCCCAAGGCTCCATTACTAAAGTGAATAATAGTGGAGAAAGTGGACATCCTTGTTTTGTACCTTTAAGAATGGGTATTTTTTGTGAAACATATGTTCCTACCTTAATATAAGCCAACGTTCCTTTGTATAAATGTTCAATTAGATTTACAAATGCATCCGAGAAGTTTGTGCACTTCATTAAGGTAAACAGATAGTCCCAACTTACTGAATCAAATGCTGAACTTATATCAAGACTAATAAGTGTTAAATCTTTCTTTTCCTATTTGCAAAATCTATTAATGTTAAAGTTCTTCTTATATTATCAAAAGTATTTCTATTTACAATGAAGCCTGTCTGATCTATATCTATAATGCCGGGAATGATTGTCTTCAATCTATCAGCAAAGATATTCATAAACATTTTATAATCAACATTAAGTAATGAGATGGGCCGATATGAAGAACATCTAGTTGGATCTTTATTAGGTTTTAAAATTGGCGAAATAAATGTATATTGCCAAGATGGGGGGGGTTATTAATTCAGTTTGGGCCAAAATAAAAACCTTATGCATTAATGAATATGTATTTTTAGAAAGGATTTTATATATCTCTGGTATAAAACCATCATTACCCGGTGCATTGTTTGGTTTAAGCTTATTTATTTGTGCAATAACTTCTGTATATGAAATACTCTTGTCCAATAGTTTAATCTGTTGTTTATTAAGCTTTTTATTCATATTTGTGGTTATAAACTCCTTTATTTTATCTTTAGGTTCCATGTTAATATTATTATGGTTAATTTTGTGAAAGTGATTTCTAAATTCATCTAGTATTTCTGGTATACTAGAAACATTCTTCTTTTTCCTTAGAGAAAAGATTTCTTTGATATGGTTTTGTTTATTCAACCTTTTTGTTTTATTTTTAAGTCTATGTAAGTATTTGGGGCTTATTGAATAAGACAAAAACTTGTATTTCTCTAAAGTTATTTTAACTTTATGAGTTAAAATTTCTTTGTATTTCTCATTTAGTTTGTTTATTTCTTCAATAACTTTCTTGTCCATAATATTTTCTTTATTATTATGTTTATAAGAGTCTAATTTACTTTGAATATCTAACAATTCCTTATCCCAAGATTTCCTTTTATTATTATACCATCTGATACTTTGTCCATATAGATATGATTTTAAGGCATCACAAACATAAACAATGGAGACTTCAGGAGTGTTATTTATGTCTAAAAAATGTTTTACTTCTGAAAGTATATATTCTTTATAGTCTTTTAGTTGAGTTAAGTATGCTGGTATCCTTTTGATCTGAACATTATGAGTATTTTTATCATGAATTCAAAAACAATTGAATTATGATCAGATATAGGACATGAAATGATTTTGGAATTAATTAAATCTGTTACCATCTGGTTAGAAATAAAGACCCTATCTATTTTTGAATAAGTTTTGTATCTGTTAGAAAAAAAGGTGTATGGTAATGATTTTGAATCTATATGATTATTAATATCATTCAAATGATAAGAATTAGCAAAATCCTTTAAATGTTTTGCATTAGATGTAATTCTTCTCTTTCCTATAGTGGTAGTATCACTTTCATGTAGTATACAATTAAAGTCACCAGCTAAAATAATATCTCCTATAGAGAATGATATGATCTTATCAAGATGATGTTTCACTGTATTAATACCAATTCCAGGTATCCAATATACATTAATTAAAGTGTAAGTCTTCCCATTAATTTGTATTGTAACCATACAAAACATTCCTTTGTCATCCTGATAAGACTTAATGGTTTTAGGAATGGGCATACTTTTATTCCATAAAATAGCCACTCCCCTTTTTTTCCTGAGTGTGCTCTGAACTAACCAATACTGTATATTTGTTTGTGGCTAGTTTATCAATATCTTTTTTCAAGAGATGGGTTTCTTGTAGGAAGACTGAGTTGGCCTTATGTAAATTAATGTATCTTATTAGGCTTGCCCTTTTACATGGATTATTCAATCCATTAATGTTTAAAGAAATTCCTTTTAAAGATGTCATTTGGCATTTTAAAACTTAAGAATCTTATGATCAAAATAACAAATAACAAGATAAGTAATGTTACATCTCCTCCTTTAGGTGTACCTTTAAATATAGCTGTATTTATTGAATCTCTTATGGGATTTCGTATAGGATTCAATTTTGTTTGTAGTGACAATGAATGTACAAAATATATTGTGGATGTCAAAACTATATACAAATAACAATGAACAAGTGAAAATAATGTAAGGATTAAACCTTGCATCCAGCCTGGAGTTGTAAACTCCAACTTAGAGTAGTATTTACCATTCAAGTTAACCCCCTACCCTAAGCAGCAGTACGTCAGCTACCACCTTATCAATTTAATACTAGCTATATTTAACTGAAGTTAACAGTTTTCAATTCAATTATCTAGCAAGACAAGACTACACATTTGGTAAAACAGCATCATATAAACTAAAATAAACCTTTTTTTTTTTTTTTTTTTTTAAAAAACTGTTCATACTACTATATACATCCATGTAATATAAAACACTTGTATTCAAATAGCATTCAAATAATCTTGATGTTAGAAATCAAGAGGAGAGAAAAATAGGTTCTAACATTCATTTAAATCAAAAACTTTGGCTAATATGATTCAGACATTACATATATTAGGATGCATCTAATTTCTGTCATGTAAATACAGTTAACAGCTTCCAAAAAAAAAACTTGAATTGCTTGTATATGAGCATTTACTCAAACTCATTATTGCCAATAGAATAAAATATTGTATTCATAGAAATTGTTATAAATCATACTTCATAGTTAAGCAGATTCTCAGAAACATTTATATACATATCTACATACACACACACACACACACACACACACACATATATATATATATATATATATATATATATATATATATATATATATATATATATATATATATATACACATGCATACACACACACACATACACACACACACACACACACACACACATACACACAAACACACACACACACACACATATACACACACACACACACACACATACATATATATATATATATATCTGATCTCACTGAGTTGTATCTTTACTGAGCACCATCTTACATTGCTGTCACTGCTTTATACAAAATAATGCACAGCAAACACATTTTATTAACCAGATTTTACAAACATGCTATACTACTGCTTTAAAATATATCACATGACAATTTCTTCCAGTATAGAGTTATAAAATTATTTATGCTTGTCAATCAGATGAATTAAATGAGTTATAGTAATGTATATGTTTGGGACATAGGTTTTTAACACATATTATTAATCTGCTATTCCTGTATCTGTGATGTGTCAGTGTGATATCTAGGTCAAAGGTGAGACCAGCTGCTTTCAGCTTCTCTGTGAGAATTCTGAGAGTTGAAGCTTTTGAAGTAGCTCATGGACACTGTGCATGAGACAGCCCACATCCCAGATTGTCTCTCTTAACATTTTGGAGGGAACCTTATTAAAAACTAGTGACAAACATTCATTTAGCAGTGTAAATGCATCTAAACATGACAAAACCTTCACAATGCATTCTACAGGTTATTACAGACTCTATGTAAGTGAAATCAAGCCCAAAATTATTAATAAGTAACATAATTCAACATTTTTGTCCCAACTCAACTCCTATGTGAATCTTATTATTTACTGTGTCTATATGATCAAAAGTATTTCTATATATTAATAAAGAAAAGAAAAAGAGAGTAGAAAGTAAAAGGGTGTAAGGCAGAAATAAAAAAAATGTAAGAGAAAGCTATAAGAAGTATATATAATAGAATATTACTTACTGTTTATATTAATAGAGTTAAAAATAAAACATATGATTTACTATTATTTAGTTCTAATTATTATTAGTTAAAGCATGACAGATTATTTACAAACAAGCATAAGCAGTGTAATCAATAAAGTATAATTAGGTAGTGTCATTCCTGTATCTGTGCTGTGTCAGTGTGATATCTAGGTCAAAGGTGAGACCAGCTGCTTTCAGCTTCTCTGTGAGAATTCTGAGAGTTGAAGCTTTTGAAGTAGCTCATGGACACTGTGCATGAGACAGCCCACATCCCAGATTGTCTCTCTTAACATTTTGGCGGGAAACTTATTAAAAACTAGTGACAAACATTCATTTAGCAGTGTAAATGCATCTAAACATGACAAAACCTTCACAATGCATTCTACAGGTTATTACAGACTCTATGTAAGTGAAATCAAGCCCAAAATTATTAATAAGTAACATAATTCAACATTTTTGTCCCAACTCAACTCCTATGCAAATCTTATTATTTACTGTGTCTATATGATCAAAAGCATTTCTATATATTAATAAAGAAAAGAAAAGAGAGTAGAAAGTAAAAGGGTGTAAGGCAGAAATAAAAAAAATGTAAGAGAAAGCTATAAGAAGTATATACAATAGAATGTTACTTACTGTTTATATTAATAGAGTTAAAAATAAAACATATTATTTACTATTATTTAGTTCTAATTATTATTAGTTAAAGCATGACAGATTATTTACAAACAAGCATAAGCAGTGTAATCAAGAAAGTAAAATTAGGAATAGCATTTGAAGAACATATAAACTTTTAAAGGAAAAAAAATGTATCAAATTACTGACCATATTTTTCCTCTTCAGAAAGAGAAACAAGTTAAATCACAGCTTGCCATTAAATCTCCAGATATTTTGACTAGTTATGAAACAAAACATTTCTTTGCACACAGAGAATAACTTTGATTAAATCTTTTTCAAAATATTTGTTGCTTCTTGGAAATGCAGGAACTATATTTAAAAAGATTAATAATAAAATAAAATGATGAGAGAGAAAAAAAACATAGTACAAATCATTTGTTTTTAGTCTCTTCTTCTTCTCTGAAGTCTTCCATGAAGTTTCAGTTGCCAGTCTCTTTAACGAAGGACTAGCCCATTCCATTTCTTCTATTTTTTCCAAAATCTTATTTTTTGATAAACAGTAAAGCAGAGTCTAAGTCATCGAAAATTTTAGGACCATCAGGAAGGAAGATTTTAAGCTTGGCAGGAAACAGAAGGTATGTTTTAAACTGTGCTTTTTAAGCTCCCTTATTAGTGGCAGAAAAACTTTTCTTTTAGCTAATACCATGGAAGAATAGTCATTGTCAAAACGCACAGTTGTTTCATTAATCTTAACAGGAGCTTTAGCCCAAGCAGATTTAAGAACCATCTCTTTATCAAAAGATGATAGAAATCTAACTATAACTGATCTAGGATAGTTTTTGTTTGAGTTAGTATTAGCTATAGATCTATGTGCTCTTTCGATACCAAAAGAGAATGCTTCTGGTAAATCTAAAGTTTTAGGGAGCCATGTTGTTAAAAAAGAAGTCATATTGTTACCTTCAATATTTTCTGGCAGTCCAAAAATCCTAATGTTATTGCGCCTAGATCTATTTTCCAGGTCATCCAGCTTTGTTTGTAAATGTGTATTTTGTTTCAGCAGAAACTCAATGTTGATTTCCTCTTCTTGTATTCTATTTTCCATGTCATTCACAGCTTCTTCTATGCCTGTCATCTGGATCTTCTGTTGTTGCAGGTCCATATGTAACAAGTCTATTTGTTTTGTAGTTTTTCTATGAAAGTGTCTATTTTAGTATCCATTTTATCCATCTTAGCAGTAAGTTGCTGGACTATAATTATCAGAGACTGAAGTTCTTTCTTGATGCTGGAGTCTTGAGAATTTGTCTTACTGGAACTCATTTCAGACTGATAAACTGACAGGAAAATTTCCAAAGTAATTTCTGACAGGAATATTATTAAGATTTCCTTTCTTTTTTAGATATAGTTCAAGAACTATATAAAACAAACATATTTAGAAAGAAAATTACTTCAAAAATTATTTTTTTAAGTAATTAATTCCTGTCAATGTAATGAAATTGGTGGAGCTGAAGAAATCTGCTGCTATCCTGTGTTCATCCTTGGCCACGCCCCCCAAAACTGGTTTTAAATAGTAGAACATTTTGTGACATGAATTAAACTAGTGAGTGCAGGTGTGACTGTGTGCTGCCATTGCTACTGTCTCAAGAACATCACTGTTTCAACTTAAGATAATCACCAACTTGTGAGTAGCTATACTGCTGCAGCTCCTATCAAAATGTACACATCCATCAGCATCTAACTATCAAAAAGCACTTATGCTATTACTTATAACCTTTAACTTACATTTAAATCCATAAACAATGCCATAAACTCAGTTTTTTCTTGAAACTCACCTGCTTGAATGTTGTTTCAGGGTGTTGGTGTGTCCACTAGCTCCTGCTTCCAGCTTCAGTCTGCCTCAAAAGTGACAGCAACTTCTCCTAGATCAGAAAATAAAATCAGTTCTAAGTATACTCTAACCTAACATACTGAAACATTAAACTCTAAATATAAATCTTTCTACAGTTACAATTCAGGACAGCAAAATAATAGAAATGACAACTATCAAAATTAAACTTTCCCTGATTACTACCCCGAAAAACATATCTCCCACAAAATACATAGAAGTAATGCCAGAAAGAAAAAAATGTCAAAATTTAAATCAAGATCAGATCAATGTTTATGCTGGAAGACTTACAATATTTGTTATAACCTATCCAAACTGCTACTGACCATAGTGGCAACCAGCTTTTGGACATCAACTCTAAATTACTTTATGAGGAGACTAGAAATAATAGAATCTCACATATCCTGCTGTGAAGACAAACTCTTAAAAGATGATAAAAACATATCAATTTCCCAAGGAAATTCCATCTATGAATTAAAAAATAATGGACTTAGTAACCAGAATTAAGTCATAACATCTTATTGATCAGAGGCATTCCTGAAAAGCAAAAATCACTGGGTCTGCTCAAGCCTAGCAAGGAAATTTTGCTGATATCAGTAAAAGATTGAAACCTGGTTATCAAGACCAGTACCACAAGAACATATTATTCCTTTAGAAAATCTCAGCATAACTCTGCTAGATAAGTATATAATACATTTTTTTTTAAATTACCAAGTTGTTTGTCTAATATTACAAGCAATTAAATCCAAAAACTGAATCTCTTGCCATGACAATGAAATACCATTTGCACAAGACCTCTAACTATCATAAAATTGATAGGCAAAAACTGCCCATCTTTTGTTCTTACCTATTGAATGACAACATTAAATTCCAAATGCTAATACCAGCTAAACTAAGTTTTACCTACAAAGGCAATAAATACCATATTCACTCTCCTGAAGAAGCTACATCCATTTTAATCTCATTTGTGGTTTTCAACCACACTATGACTGTAAAAATAAGGAGTGTTACTAGTAATCACTGACCTGACATAGCAGGATAGCAACTACCGATTGTTCTTTCCTTTTTTCTTTTTCTTTCCCATATGGTATTGCCAAGTGATTCAAGTCCTGAGTGACTGGTGGCCTCTAGGCTGCCTACTTATTGCTTAGCAATAAGCATTGTTCTGTGATCTCTACTCAAGGAAGACCTCCAGCACTTAACTTCCTTTCCCAATTTTACTTCCTTTCAGGTTGCCATTTCAAGAGTTAAATGTATTGAGGTGACTTAGGTTTTACTTTAAAAAACTTATATATACTTTTTATACTTTTGTTAAAGATCACTTCATTAAGGAATAAACATTTTGCTATCTGAATCACTTGTTGCTGGTTTTATACACTATCAATAAGTTGCCGTATGTTATAGATAGATTTGATATTATCTGTGGTTCCTAGGTTCATAAGTGTGTACTAGGCTAATGGCCCTGGGACCTTTACAAGCCTAGCCATAGGACTACCCTGGCATAGTGCCACCCGACCTTAGTTCCCAGTGCCTCTGTTGAGTAGAGCCACTGGTGTTATCCACAGGGTGAATTTTCTGTTTCCAATCCACTCATCAAGATTTCTCTTGAAGAGGGTCAGTGAGGTGCTCTTCTTGACATGTATGGGAAGTCTGTTCAATAGCATGGGCAGTCTCTGGGTTATGAACCTATCCCTCCAGCATGTTCTGTTAATTGTAGTAATGAGGTTGAGGTCTCTGGAGCATGTGATATGGAGAGACTGGGATTTCTTTAGATGTAGCATTTCTAACAGAGCTGGGAGAGTTTATGCAACTAGTCATTAGGGATGGAAATCTTGAGTCATAGATTTCAATTTTAATTCAAATCAGTTTCTAAAATGTTTTCAGGGTTTGCTTTACAATTAGTCACACCATATAACATTGTACAATATCTATCTTGTCTGTTATAGATTTAATTTATTCTCATGATAGGTGTGTTAGGGCTAGGCCTTAGGATGGGATGTGAGAAGAATAGGTCCCAGTTATTATCAACTATACCATTTCCACATGTTTAATCAGTCCTTCATAAATATTCCTTTAATAGTGTTAAACTCTGCATTTTAAACCAACTCATTAACTTTTTTTTCAGACTTACTGAAAATTCTGCCTATTCTCCTTCATATCAACATTCTTCAAATATGAAATTGATTATAGATTGTTGAAATCTCAGGGACATTCAAAATCAGAAAAAAGGAAGCTTTTCTTAAATTTATTTTTTCAATCCAGAGCAAATACAATTTTATTCAGAAACTCATCTATATAATAACCAAACAAATATGTTACAAACAAAATGGATTGAATTAGCTGGAACTAGTACTAAATAAGTTGGTATGCTGATCTTAACTAAACACTTTCCTTTGGGCAACATAATTGATTCCAATTCTGACCATTTGGGTAGATGGTGTTATATCACACTCAAGACCAGTTTTATAGCTAGACCATTATTCTTCCTAAATGCTTATGTTCCGTATGCTAAGCAACTTGTAACCAAATATGTAATCTTCTTACCAGTTTTAAAGATCAATTACTAATTCTTGGAAGTGATTACAATTCAATAATCAATCCTTCCAAAGACAGATCCAGTTTCTCTTACTTATATGGCTATAAATGTTTCATGAGCTCCTTTAGACTTACTAAATGAATACAGTATCTCTGACCAAATCATATTCACAGCCTCACATGAATAAATTTGCATACTATTCCCCTTGTTTTAAGTCTTATTTTTTTTATTATTAAATGACCTTTTCTCATATATAACTGACTTTCAAACTAAGCCCTGCTCATTATTAAATCATTCCAAGCTATATCTATGCCTTATTTAAATTCTCCACAAACTCAGCAAAACTATAATAACAATTGAACTTTTATCACATTGCTAGTACAAAATCAGGAGATAACTGATGTTATAAATAAATAACATTTTCTCTGACTTTCTTAAGTGCCCCCCAGGAAACATAAAATAGATATTTAATGGGTTGCATTTAAAACTCATCAAAGTGATGTTTTAATCAGCAAAACCTCTCATATAAATAGAGCCTAAAAATACAAAGAACGTCAAATCAAGTATAAATTACAAATTCTAGAAAATGAACTAACCCAGATGTAGACGCTCAAATCAGTACACTTAATAAAGAAATAATACTAGATTACTTTTACAACTATTTTGGTATCAAAATAAAATCTTAGTTAAGTACTCTGAATGGACTCAAGTCTTTTTCAGACTTCTGGCTAAATTAGTTATTAATCAGAAAATTTCCACATATGTACACACAATTAGACACAAAGAAACTCTCCTACAATTCTCCTCAGATCCAGGCTCAATTTTGAAATTTTCTTTTGAAACTTTTATGAAAAAGAATCTCTTTTATTTACCAATGAAGAATTACAACTTTTTCTTGAACTGTTAAAATTTCTCCAGATTGACCAAATACACTTTCTCACCCTATTCAGCTATCTGAAATCATACATGCCATTAGGAATTTCAAAACAGTAAGTCAACAGGCTCAGACAAATTTATTTCTGAATTTTATAAACAATTTCAGTGTCAAATTTCTAAAGTTTTATTACTTATATTTAACTTCATAAGCTCCAAGGGCATTTCAGACCTTTATATGAATTGAGCTAAAACTGTTTTGATATTTAAAAACAACTTGATGAGACTGACTCAGCAAATTATAGACTAATCACCATAATTAATTTGGATATCAAAATATATGCTGTGCTTTTGCTAACAGGTTAAAATCTAGAATACCCAAAATAATCTCCACTTTTCACTCCAGTTTTATAAGTCATAAACCTCAGACCATAACAATAATGTCTGAATCTCTGCAGCTGCTAAATAACAGGTATAATGCTAACATTTTTTTTTAAAATTAGACACAGAAAAAGCTTTTCAAGATTTTACCAAAATTTGAAAGTCCAGACAAATTCATTCATTATATCAAGATGCTGTATAATAACCCCACAAATCAAATCACACAGTTAACAAACAGCTTTCCAATCCTATACAACTGAAAAAATGGTGTATGACAGGGTTGCTCCCTTTCTCCTACCCTTTTAATTTTTATCCAACCATCTACAACCCCTTTTCCCATTTTTGCACATGGGGTTTGGGTGTAACCACAACAGTAACAATCATCTACAGCCAAGCTTTATACTTGTTAATCTTTATATAGAAGCATTATTGCTTTCCTTATCACAAATTGTTAATTATTTGCTGCCTTCCCTACACAAGCTCACAATACCATTTTGCTGATGATGTGAATATTTTTGCCCTGACATACAATTCTTAACACTATCCAAAAGTTTTATAAACTGGCTTACTATAATCTAAATATACAGATATCTTCTTTATTCCCTAACTTGTTAAAAATAAGTTGTCCATTAAAGGGCTGAAACTCAATTATTCTCTGGAATACTTGAGTATTAATTTCAATGCAGCATCCAATTCCAATCATCAAAATATTATCCGGAAATCATGGTGAGATATTATGACAGACACTCAAAGATGGCAACAATTACACTTCTCTTTTTTATCTAAATTTTATATCAAGATAAATATTTTCCCTAGACTTTTATATTACCTCACTAAAAGTATACATATCATTCCAGAAAAAATATTAAGGAACTCCATACTCATCTTTATAAATTCATTCAGTACCCTAAAACTTACAGAACTACCTACACTAAATTGTGTTGCTGAAAAACATAAGGTAGAATAAGTTTGCTTATTAATTTAATTACTTAATAATAAGAACATCTACACTATATAAAACCATAAATTATCAGCCCACTAGCAGGTAATCTGTTCTAACATGGCTGCAAATATGGTATAAATATATTCAGAATAGTGTAATGTCTTTGCCCTCCCATATTTAAGTCCACAAATTTTAACAACATTAAATGTTGATAAGATTATTAAATAACAAATTATACATTTCCAAAAACTGTTAGAGATTTTAAATATGAATGAAATAGATAAGATTTTCCAACTTATTCATAATACTCTATATATTTTAATCAATAATTCCATGACATATCTCTCCTGTTTTCCTTTGTTAAAAATAGAAAGTTTGGCATTTTATTGGTCAAATTGGTGGACCTCCAGCTCAGTTTCTTAAAAGTCTTAATCTAACCTAAAGGCTATGCAACCAAGATTAACTTAAATTATGATAAATTCAAGCAAAGTTTTCATATAACTGTAGAAGATGTGAACAAATCAGAGCTTTTTCAAAAGGTACAATATGCCCTTTTAGTACCCACGTCTATATCTGTATCTTATAAACTTTGTTTGAAAATAAAATATCACAAAAGCTATTTTTAACAGTTACTGGATGAAATATGATTCATGACTAATAGATATATTTTTTGAAGGTGACTTTTTTTAAACAAGCCAATGGATTGGCTATGGGCACAGTTTGTGCTTCCATGTATGCCAATCATATTCTATTGGCATGGGAAAGAGAACATGTTTTTTAAGTTTATTTTTTTTCAGTATTGTAGAACCTATTTAAGATATCTTGATGATATATTTATTTTATGGGTAGGTCCACCAAATTTTATTGATGAAGTCATTACAGAATTAAATGCCTCAACTTCTTTCTTGAGATTTACTTATAGGTTCATAGATTAGTACTAAGCTAACTGCCCTTGTGGGTCATTTTAAGCCTAACCACTTACCTCATTTGAGAGCCAAATCCTGAACCTTTTGTCTGTAAGGTAAACACCTTACCTACTATGCCAACATCCCACCCTGTTATACTTTTAATGAAACAAGTATTAATTATTTGGACACTACTGTTACTTCAGAGGACTTTGGTTTTAAGACTAGAATATTTAGAAAACCAACATTCAGTAACTCTTATCTGCATTATGATAGCTTTCATCCTACTTGCCATAAAAAAGTTTAGTTAAAGGTAAGTATATTCAAACCACCATAATGACATCATGTTCAGATGACCTATCAGAAGAACTTGAGTTCCTTGATTGTATGTTTTTAAAACATGAGCATCCACCAGAATTTATTTTTAAAATTAAAAATGAAATGAAACAGGGTTGGGGCACTAAATACAAACTTTTATTAGGATGTGATGTTATGCATGACCTGTGTTCAGTTAACATGGTCGCAGATATCAAAATAAGCAAACATTATAGCACAGCCCTGATCTTGAAATATAATCATGTTACATCTAAGGGTAAAACATTATTAGAAAAAATGGTATTTTATTAAATAGAACACCTCATTAAGTAATATTCTAGGCACTGAACTGGTCTCTGTTAATAAAACAGCATATAACTTAAAACAAATTTTTGAAATTTTCAGAATGTCAACAGAGATCTGGAAGAGATAGAGGCACTACAAAATGTGGATCTTGGAAGTTATGTTTATAGATTACTGGTCACAAGAATATAACCTTTGAAAATGAATATGATAGTAAGATCATTTTATCAACAGTAATTGCAAAATAAGAGGCATTATATATTTAGCATTCTGCACATGTTGTAATAGCTTTTATATAGATAAAACAGAATGTGCACTCAGCAAGAGGATCTACAAACACATCTATGACATCAGAAAAAAGAATACAAATAATGCACTTTACAAACATTAACTTAAAAGCACTGGGCAATGTAAATACCAATTTGGTATTGTGAAAACAATTCCCATGCATTTGGGGGAGGGGGTTGAGAGAATCAAATTGAGATATGTGAACTTAAATAGTAGTTGTTATTAAATGCCACCCACCCCTTGGTTGGCACAATATGATATCTAGTCAACCTGTATTGAGGAAAAAAGCTATATGCCTCTTACACTGATGTCAGTTTAATTTTTTTTATGTTTTTCAACATGTTTTGCACTGTGTTTTATATCACTTTTATATTATAAGTCTTCATCATGCTTTTCTGTGTATTGTCTTACTGCTACACTAATATCACGGGTATTGCATTCATTTTTTATTCTTATAATTCTCATGATTTTAAGATTTTCTATGAAATGTACAATAATGCTGTTCTGAAAAATTGAACAAGACAAAATTAAACTCAGAATAAAAATAAAAATAAAGGCCACAGCTGAAGCTAACCAAAGCCTTTAATGCATGAGTGCTTTCGTTCACAAACAATTTACAATGATCTCCTTCAGACACATTCAAAAGGACAACCCCTTCCTTAAATACATTTAAAAGTCATATGACTTAGGTATTTTAAAACTTCCTACATACATTTAAGAATCCTTCTCATAAATTTAAAATATAAAAATAAAATAGAGACAAAAACTACAATTTCATTATAGAGCGCCTGCATCCCTAGTAAACCAAAGACCTTATTATAAATGTAATTAGAATTAAGTATATGTTAAATTTTTTTATCTCAGCAGACACATAATAGAGCATTGATCATTTAGTCCAGGGAAACTATGTGCATTCAGCAACAGTTGCTACCACAACTCTTGCCTTTTAAGCTGCAAAGATGTACGGCCTCCCCTATTTCCTTGTAATACTTGCTCTATTACTCTAAACTTAAATTGATGGTCTGGGTGATCTCTTATGTGCCTTGCTAATGCATTATTTTCCTTGTTTCTTTCTATACTATAAATATGCTGATAGATTCTTTCTCTGATTTTATGGTTGGTCTTACCGACATAGAATCCAGGGCATACTTGGCATTTAGCTAGGTAGACCACACTTTTTGTATTACAATCAAATTTTCTTTTTGCAAAAAATTGCATACGTTGTATTGAGTAACCCCTTCCTATATCTATGTATTTACAGTAAGGACATACCCACATTTAAGCATGCCCATATTCATCCTACTTGTCTTAAATTCCCTCCAAAATATTCTTCAAGTTAGGTCCCTTCTTTTAGACTATCCAGGGTATTAGACCAACTTTTTTTCCTAAATTCTAAATTGTCCATCAAAATACACCAATTTTTAAACAAAATACTTCTTATACCACTTGCATCCAATGAAAAAGTAGTAATAAAACTGACTTCATAGTAATTCCCATTTTTATTATCAATACTATTAATCAGTAGACTATATTCTAGTGTGTCAGCCATATTAATTATTAGAGCTGATACCCCCAAATTAAATTATTTTAAAATTGGTGTAAAATGCCCTTCATTTCTTTTTGCTTTTACTTCCTCTATAAGCTCTTGAAGTAGGCATTCAGGATACCACTTTCTAATAAATATTTGTTTTAAATTGTCACATTCAAGGAGAAGTTCAGACATCAGGGTGGTCATTCTTGCTGACCTAACTGGCCTTTAATAATATATCTTTTTTGATAAGTTGGGTGGCAACTTGAATAATGCAGAAATGAATTAGAGCATATCTTTTTATGAAAAATTTTTGAAACAAGACATAACTTACATCTGTCTTTCTTTAGTTCAACATCAAGGTATGAAATACTCTCTTCCTCAAAATTAAAAGTAAATTTTAGGAAGGATGTACTAGCATTCAATTAATCTACAATTTGTACTGCTGTCTCAATGCCCCAATCAATGACCATAAAGCTATTATTCAGGAACCTTGTGTAATAAACTGTTTTAGCATTCAAACTTTCTCTTTTAAACACATAATGATTTTCCCAGTAGGCCACAACAAGATTAACAAAACTGGCCCCACAAGGGGACCCCATGGCCACTCCACTCTTTTGTAAAAAGAACATTTTTTCAAACATGAAAAAAATATTCTGTAAGGTAACATACAAAAGTTCCTCTACTAATCTCAATTTGCTGTTTGGAGCTCCTTTCTCTAAAAAAAAATCCACTATCCACTCTATTCTTAGTTCTTGTGGAATAAGCGTGTAAAGATCTTTTACATCTATGGTCAAAAAATGATGTGTATCCTCATACTTTAGATTGTTCATATCATTAAGAAAGGCCTATGTATCCTTGCAAATTTGGATTTTCTGGCCCACCCTTATGCCCTATTACTGATGGATGTAATTCAGCTACATATGTATATGCAAAAGTTGTGGACAAGATTTTGAAAAAGTATGTAATGAGGGAAAGCCAAATTTGCAAGGATGCATGGGCCTTTCTTAATGATATGAATAATCTAAAGTATGATGTCACACATAATTTTTTGACTGTGGATGTAACAGATCTTTACACGGTTATTCCACAAGAACTATGAATAGAATGGATAGATTTTTTGTTACAGAAAGGAGCTCCAAACAGCAAATTGAGATTAGTAGAGGAACATTTGTATATTATCTTAGAGAATAATTTTTTCATGTTTAAAAAAAATTATTTTTACAAAAGAGAGGAGTGGCCATGGGATCCACTTGTGGGGCCAGTTTCGCTACTTGTTATGGTCTACTGGGAACATCATTATGTGTTTAAAAGAGAAAGTTTGAAGGCTAAAATAATTTATTACACAAGGTTTCTGGACAATATCTTTATGGTCATTGATGGGGGCATTGAGACAGCAGTACAAATTGTAGATGAATTGAATGCTAGTACATCCTTTCTAAAAATGTACTTTTAATTTTGAGGAAGAGAGTATTTCATACCTTGATGTAGAACTAAAGAAAGATAGAAGTAAGTTATGTCTTGTTTCAAATTTTTTTTTGTAAAAAGATATACTCAAATTCATTTCTACATTGTTCAAGTTGCTACCCAACTTATCAAAAAAGATCTATTATTAAAGGTCAGTTAGTCAGGGCAGCAAGAATGACCACCCTGATGTCTGAATTTCTCTTTGAATGTGACAATTTAAAATAAATATTTATTAGAAAATGGTTTCCTGAATGCTATTTCAAGAACTTATAGAGGAAGTAAAAGCAAAAAGAAATGAAGGGCATTTTGCACCAATTTTAAAAGAATCTAATTTGAGGGTATCAGTTCTAATAATTACTATGGCTGACACACTAGAAGGTAGTCTACTTATTAACAGTATTGATAATAATAAAAATGGGGATAACCATGAAGTCAGTTTGATTACCACTTTTTCATTGCATGCGAGTGATAGAAGGAGTATTTTGTTTAAAAATTTTGTATTTTGATGGACGATTTAGAATTTAGGAAAAAAGTGGGTCTAATACCCTGGATAGACTATAAGAAGGGACCCAACTTGAAGAATATTTTGGAAAGGGAATTTAAGACAAGTAGGATGAATATGGGCATGCTTAAATGTGGAGCATGCCCTTACTGTAAATATATAGATATAAGAAGGGGTTACTCAAGACAAGGTATGCAATTTTTTTGCAAAAGGAAAATTTGATTGTAATGCAAAAAGTGTGGTCTACCTAGCTTAATGCAAAGTACGCCCTGGATTCTATGATGGTAAGACCGACCACAAAATCAAAGAAAGAATCTATCAGCATACTTATAGTATAGAAAAAAACAATGAAAATAATGCATTAGCAAGGCACATAAGGGATCACCCAGAGCATCACTTTAAGGTTAGAGTAATAGAGCAAGCATTACAAGGAAATAGGAGAGGCCATACATCTTTCCAGCTTCAAAGGCAAGAGTTATGGTGCCAACTGTTGCTGAATGCACATAGTTTCCCCAGACTAAATGATCACAGGTTCATAGGTTCATAGGTTCATACTAGGCTATCTGCCCTGGGGCAATTATAAGCCTAGACCGATTTTGTTTGGCTTATGCCACCACTTGATTTGAGTATACTGTGCCCTTTTTACGGTTTAGTTTACTGTGCCTCTGTCTAATAGTGACACGAAAGTAATCCCCAGAACAAACCTATGATCCCCCATCCACTCATCAAGATTCTTCTTGAAGAGATTCAATGAGGTGCTCTGCCTAACATGAATTGGAATTCTATTCCAGAGCGAAGGGAGCCTCTGGGTTATGAATCTGTCCCTCCAGCAAATCCTATTTATTTCTGTGCTGAGGTTCAAGTACCTCGAGCATGTGGCTCTAAGGGATTTAGATTTACTGAGGTGGAGCATGTCCATTAATTCTGGATTGGACATAGCTTTATATGTCAGGCATACATCGCCTCGAAGTAGGCGGTATGCAACTGAGTAGAGCTGGAGTTTTTTTAACCGAGCAGCATATGGCATCTGTTTGAGTCCCTTGATCCTCTTGGTGAGGTACTTTTGGGGTCTTTCTAATTGCTGCAGGTGTCGGGTAAGGTACATCCCAAAAGGGGCATTGTATTCTATGATGGGCCTGATGAGGGATGAATAAAGGGGCATGATTACCTCTCCTGATCTAGATGTGAATCCTTTCATGATGAGGTGGGCCATGTAGAAGGTCTTTCTAACCACTTTGGCAATGTGGTTGTCAAAGGAGAGATTGCTATCAACTTGGGTCCCCAGATCCCTAATTACTTTCTCTGTACTTAATGGTTTACCACCTATGTGGTAGTTTGTGGGCACATTGTTTTTGCCAAAGGGTATGACTATACACTTTTTGGCATTTAGCTTTAGACCATGGCTCTGGCACCAGTTATCCATCTCTGTGAGAACTTTTTCAAGGATGTTTGTGTCAGCTGGAGAGTCGATTATGGTGCCCAGTTTGCAGTCATCTGTGAACTTGGTGAGCCATAGTCCTCCCACATTTGCCTGTACCTTGGAAAAGCATATACCGAACAAGAGCGGTCCCAGGACAGAACGTTGTGGGACACTTGTGACTGGTTTCAAGTCTGACATGGCTCCAGCAACTCTCACTCTGTGGGTTCTGTCTTTGAGCCAGTTTGTGACCCATCTTGTGACATAGGGGTTTATATTTAAGCTGGATAGCTTATCTATGATGCCCGCATGGGGTATTGTGTCAAATGCCTTTGCTAGGTCTAGATAGGCTGTGTGGACTATCTTCCCTTCATCTATGGCTTTGGTGACTGTTTCAAAGAAGTCAACCAGGTTCAAAAGGCAGGATCTGCCCTTGACAAAGCCGAATTGGGTAGGATCTAGTGTCTGTAGGTCCCCGATGTCTTTGTTTATGAGCTCCATGATGATCCTTTCCATAACCTTGCAGACTAAGCTAGTGAGGCTTATGGGGCGATAGTATCCAGGGTCCATGGAGGCTCCACCTTTGTGTCAATGCTCTATGTGTCTGCTGAGATTAAAAAATGTATCGCGTACTTAATTATAATTACATTTATAATAAAGTCTTTGGTTTACTAGGGATGCAGAAGTTCTATAATGCAATTGTAGTTTTGTCTGTATTTTATTTTTATATTTTAAATTTATGAGAAGGATTCTTAAATGTATGTAGGTAGTTTTAATATACCTTAGTCATGTGACTTTTAAATGTATTTAAGGAAGGGGTCATTTTTTTGAATGTGTCTGAAGAAGCTCATTGTAAATTGTTTGTGAACAAAAGCACTCACGCATTAAAGACTTTGGTTCGCTTAAGCTGTGGCGTTCGTTTTTACTTTTATTCTGTTTTTAAAAATCATACTTGTTTCAATTTTATATTATCACATTATTAGAAATTAAATAGATTAAGTTCTGTATCAACTATTATTGTGATTGTAATTATTTGGTAGGGCTTTAAACAAATTGTATAAAAGGTTATGATGTAATGATTAATTCAGATTCTGATGAAGTTCCAGTTGTGGACCAAAAGCACTTAATCTGTTTTCATTAAAGTTTTATCTACTGGTCACTGTGAATCTTTCATTATTTTAATCGATTCACAGATGGCCATTATTACTGTAATCACCATGGGATGATGGTGATTTTTGGGTTACAAGTGTCTTTGCCTCATTTCCTGTTTGTGTGTGTAATAGATAATCAAATGAAGAGAGAGATGCTAAGCTTAAATATCAAATGCATTCTCTTTTAAAAATTTTATTATACTCAATTCATGATTAATAATGTTTACCTTACACTAGCTACAAAAACATTGCATAAACCATTTACCCTGATGTATGTATACACTGCATGTGCATTACCTCATGAAGATCTTTTTAATAAATTTTGGGAATGTAAATACATTAATAAACCTATATTAGTAGCTCAAAAGAAATGTATCAGTATTTGTCACTATTCAGATTTATTTCCTGGCAATTTGCACTTCATGTCATTTAAGATCACCTATAATATGATTTGTCATGATAAAAAGCTATATTACCACTAAGCAGTCTTTATTTTCATCTGTAAATTAAAATCATTAATAAATATTATACAGCTTTCACATTCACAATGAAACATCAGTCCAGTCTATGTACCACTCTTAACGCTTGGGATAGACTTTTAAGTATTCTAACATAAATTATCATGCTGCTTCTTTTATTTTTTCCTTAACTATATTTCTTAATAAAACTTCAATAGATTTTTCCCTGGTTATATTCCTTTTTGGTAGAATCTTTCAATGAACTTTTAAAGTTTCTTATAAACACATACATTAGTTGCTTGTATTTCTTGTTATTGATTTTATTTTGTTCTTGTGTTATTTGGTTGCATGCTTTATATAATTGTTTTACATTTTTCAAAAGACTAATAAATCCTTTAAAAAGAAATTCAGTGTTCAAAGATGCAAACTTTGCCATTACATTTTCTCCTTACTTACTTACTGTTTGCTTAAATTCATATGCTTTCCTTTGCCGATGATTTTATTCATTTATATATTTTACTTATTTTATTTGGCATTTGATTACTGGGAAAGTCTATCTGGGATAATATCCCCTTTTCAGCAGAGGCTTAAATGATCCACATTGGCATTATATAGTTAAAGCTGAATAACAATATTATTACAAAACCTAATACAGAGGAATAACTAGGTAAAAAAATCACATCTTCAGTGCAGTGTAAACTTATATATACAGAGTACAAATAGTTGGATAGAGATAAGCTGAAAAAAGACATTGTCAATAGTTAAAGAGTTCACAAGTTGCAGTTTATAGTGATATTAAACACAGTGAGTACACACTTTTGAACAGAGATGACTAGATGACATAACCTAAGAAAAATTATACTTGTCCTTTATCTAAGGAATAGATTGACTACATTCAAAGAAAAAGTTAAGAAAGAAGTACACTGGGGGATGTGGGTGGGACTAGTTCAGCCTAGAGTAGGGCAAGAGAAGAGTCAAGCCTTATTTAGGTAGTGTTTTAATTTGTGTTTGACATTGGAAAGGTTAGAGGTAGATCCAATTTGCAGACCAATAGAAATCCATTTATTTCCAACTGAGTATAAGTAGAAACTTTTGGTTGGATAATTTGTGGGTTTATGTATGCTGAGAAGGTGTTATTTATCTGCATCAATTTCCATTAATTTTCAGTCCCTCAGCACATTCGCCAAGTCAAACAAAAAGCCGAACAAGATGAAATCACTAGAACCAAACAACAAAATCATCCACTGGTGTAGCAAAAAGAGACGACAGTAAAAACTATGCAATCGTTTTACTAAGAGCTTTCATCTGATACAGGACTTCATCAGAATAAGTAACAAAGACATTGCAACTTTTTTTTATAAAACAAAAGAATTGACATAAGCAGGCAACTTTCCAGATTTGAACAAAATGATTAGTATTAAATGTTTTTTGTAATGGTGATGTGTTTTTAAAGTTTTATATCTTTTATTGTTTGATTGTTAATGGTGTGATAATTAGAAGATGGTGTTGATTGATTCTTTTGTTTTATGAAAAAGGTTGCAATGTCTTTGTTACTTATTCTGATGAAGTCTTGTATCTGATGAAAGCACTTAATAAAACAATTGCATGTTTTTTACTGTCTTCTCTTTTTGCTACACCAGTGGATGATTTTGTTGCTACATTCTCCAAGTTATGTATTCTTTTCTGCTCAGCAGGAGCCTCTTCAGCAAACAAGTGTCTTCCTTCCTCAGCCCTGGTGCCACATCATAGAAACTCAACCAAAGGGAAATAATCTTATTAAAAACACACATAGAATACATAAGTGGAAAAGCATACATATTCAAAGGACAGGAATGAAAACTTATAATATATAATCAGAGCACAGAACACAATATAACTAAATTATTGTAAAAATAAGTGTCATCAAATAATCAAAAATTATGTCCATTAATATATCTGTACCCAAAACAATATCAGTGGTTTCTGTAAATTGTTCTTAGGTTCATAGTAACTTTTCAAGTCAAATTAGATTACTCACAGAATGGTCAAAAAGAAAGCTGGCAATGGAAAAACTTGGATTTTGCACTAAAATCTAAAATAACCATGTTATCTCCACATTTCTAAATACAGTGTCATCCCATAAAACCTTGGAGGAAGGAGAACTTCCTTGCTTCAGAACTTCCTTGATTTCACTTAATGTACTCACTGGTATTTCTCTAACTCAGGAGTCAATTAATTGTGATCATAATTGTGATCTATTCAAGTAACAACAACTCCAAACTATGTAAAAAATAAAAATGTAGCAGCCGATGACTAGAAGACCACAGAACTGAATTTAATAAAAACAAATACAAAAAAAAACTGATTTCCTTAAGCGCTTTACATCCAGCACAGTGGCTGAATTCCTTCAGCTAACACAATGCATTCAAAACTCTCTTTAAATGTCTTAAAACATGTCATGTGACTAAGTTTATCTATTCAGGAGTCAATTAATTGTAATCATAATTGTGATCAACAACTTCCATTTTGAGTATAGATGCATCAAATAAACACACATATCCCACTCCTCAATATTTCAGTTTTTATTATGCTCTATTGCCTGTACATCCTAATACAGATTGCCACACAATTACAGAAAAAGCTAGTTCTAAACCATAGATGGACTCTAGGCTCTTCCCGTATGTAGTTGATATGCTAAAATATCCTCAGTCAAGTATTCAGTATTCACTAAATTGTATCTTTCCTCAACTGTAACCCAAAAATTATATATACTAAAATTACATGGTTCCAAGATTCTTTCAACAAGCCACTCAGGGACAAACAAATATATTACTACCTTCGCTTATACTTTAGTTGCCATTTAACAACTATTTTTCAAGAAGCAAGCTTCTGATAAAATATCATAGATTGCTGTTCATCATGAGCAACTTTTCTCTAACATATTACCAAACTTTTCCAATCAGGTTATATTCCATATTTCAAAGAAAACATTCAGTTTTCTAAAGGTGTGAAGCAAAATATGTAGATCTGCCAGAAAACCAATGTAAGTCTCTAGCATTTCTTGCCATTTGTTGTCCTGAAGCCACAACAACTTCCCTGACTCTTCCAACATTCCCTTTCATCAAACCTTATCATCAAAGTTCAAACCAAAAATATTATGGAAAAGAAATGTACAGCTAAATGCAGCATATTTGCTTCTTATCTGTATAAAAATCCCTCATAATGGAGGTCAGCTTGGAATCTGATAGTTTAAAATAAAATCCACTTAATCACTTATTCCATTTTCCTCACCTGAGTGGCCATCTTGCTCTCACTCTTATTAACACTTTCATTTTTTTCCCTTCTTCTTGGTATCCCTTGGCACCATGGAGATGGAAGGAGGGTCAGCTAACTTATCCATCATTTAACAGGCTTTTTTCAGCTTTATAGCCTTAACCCCACACAATAGTATCCTGGCACATGTATTGATGTTTAGGCTAACCATTGATATGAGCATTCTTTATTAAGGTATCTATACATTGTCAAAGCATAACTCCATGAATGGTATCTCCCTGATCCCTTCTTCCCAAAAGCAGTAAATTGACACATTTCTATGCACATAAGCTCTGCTATAGGATCACAGTTGTGCAAGTCATTTATTCACCATTAACTCAAATGTTTCTTTGTCTCCCTGGCATTCAATGACCATGGGGTTCATTGGCTAGTGGAGGGAGAGGTGAAGCCTCCAACATGGGAGAGTTCAACAAGGGTTATAATTTGAGTTCTCATTGTATCTCTGCTTCCATGTTCATTAAGACAGTTGCCTACAGAATAAACACTACTTGGGAAGCTGTAACATGAGCCACAGGCCATACACTGCCTATCACATTGACACTCAGCCTGCAGTGGGATTCATTGTCACAGCAGACAAAGGACTCCTGCTTTCTCCCACAATAATATTCCAACACTGGCTACTCACACCCAGTGTCCATGGCTGTCTCCTCCACGTCCCAGAAATCTTGTCACTCCCATGTATTTTGGGCTGCAATCAGCTATATTCCAATTTTATTTCTCCTGGTGAGAATGTCAATATTTGTACCTTAGGATACCATACCTGACAAGACAACATTCGCCATTTAAATGTTTTTAAAGCCATGGCACACCTGCTATAAAAAAAGTCACTGTATACTTTATTTATTTAAGAATGCCATACAAGCCAGTGCATTTCTTTGCGCCAGTCCCAAGCATGGATAAATGGGGAGGGTTGCGTCAGGAAGGGCATCTGGCATAAAATTTTGCCAAATCATACATGCGATTAACAGTACAGATATACATACCGGATCGGTTGAGGCCTGGGTTAACAACAACTGCCACCGGTACTGTTGGCCAACAGAGTGCTGGTGGAAATTGGGCTACTGTTGGAGGAGAAGAGGGGGAAGGCATGCCCGAAGGCAGGTAAAGGCTAGGACTGTGGTAGTGAGGGTCAAAACTTTGAATGTTGGCAGTATGACTGGTATAGGGAATGAGCTAGCTGATATGATGGACAGAAGGAAGGTTGGTATATTGTGTGTGCAAGAGACTAGATGGAAGGGGAGCAAGGCTAGATGTATCGGAGGTGGGTTCAAATTGTTTTATCATGGTGTGGATGGGAGGAGAAATGGTATAGGGGTTATCCTGAAGAAACAGTTTGCTAAGAGTGTTTTGGAGGTGAAAAGAGTGTTGGATAGAGTGATGTTTATGAAGCTGGAAATTGATGGTGTAATGATGAATGTTGTTAGTGCATATGCTTCACAAATTGGGTGTGCAATGGATGAGAAAGAAAACATTTTGAGTGAGTTGGATGAAGTGGTGATGACTGTACCCAAGGGTGAGAGAGTGGTGATTGGAGCAGATTTCAATGGGCATGTTGGTGAAGGGAACAGTGGGGATGAGGAAGTGATGGGTAGGTATGGTGTTAAGCAAAGGAATGCAGAAGGTCAGATGGTAGTGGATTTTGCGAAAAGGATGGACATGGCTGTGGTGAATACATATTTTAACAAGAGGGAGGAGCATAGGGTGACATACAAGAGTGGAGGAAGATGCACACAAGTGGATTATATCTTATGTAGAAGGGCCAGTCTAAAGGAGATTGGAGACTGTAAAGTGGTGGCAGGGGAAAGTGTAGTTAGGCAGCATAGGATGGTGGTTTGTAGTATGACACTGGTGATCAAGAAGAGGAGGAGGAGTGAGAGGTCAGCACCAAGGATCAAATGGTGGAAATTGAAAAAAGGGTAATTGTGAGGTGGAGTTCAGGGAAGAGTTAAGACAGGCACTGGGTGGCAGTGAAGAGTTACCAAATAGCTGGGTAACTACAGCAGAGCTAGTAAGGGAGATGGCTAGAAAGGTGCTTGGTGTGACATCTGGAAAGAGGAAGGAGGACAAGGAGACCTGGTGGTGGAATGAGGAAGTACAGGAGAGTATACAGAGAAGGACATTGGTGAAGACAAAGTGGGATTGTCAGAGAGATAAAGAAAGTAGACAGGAGTATAAGGAGATAAGGTGCATGGCAAAGAGAGAGGTGGCAAAGGCTAAGGATAAGGCGTATGAAGAGTCGTATTAAAGGTTGGACACTAAAGAGGGAGAAAAGGACCTGTATCAATTGGCTAAACAGAGGGAGCGAGCTAGTAAAGATGTGCAGCAGGTAAGGGTGATAAAGGATAATTAGGGAAATGTACTCACAAGTGAGGAGAGTGTGTTGAGCAGATGGAAAGAGTACTTTGAGGGGCTGATGAATAAAGAGAATGAGAGGGAGAGAAGGTTAGTTGATGTGCAGATAGTGATTCATGAAGTGCAGTGGATTAGCAAGGAGGAAGTAAGGATAGCTATGAAGAGGATGAAGAATGGAAAGGCTGTTGGTCCAGATGACATACCTGTGGAAGCATGGAGGTGTTTAGGTGAAATGGCAGTGGAGTTTTTAACTAGAGTGTTTAATGAAATCTTAGAAAGTGAGAGGATACCTGAGGAATGGAGAAAAAGTGTTTTGGTACCGATTTTTAAGAATAAGGGTGATGTGCACAGCTGTAGTAACTACAGAGGGATTAAATTGCTCAGTCACAACATGAAGTTATGGGAAAGAGTAGTGGAAGCTAGGTTAAGAAGGGAGGTGATGATTAGTGATCAGCAGTATGTTTTCATGCAGGAAAGAGCACTACAGATGCGATATTTTCTCTGAGAGTGTTGATGGAGTAGTACAGAGAAGGTCAGAAGGAGTTGCATTGTGTCTTTGTGGACTTAGAGAAAGCATATGACAGGGTGCCTAGAGAGGAGTTGTGGTATTGTATGAGGAAGTTGGGAGTGTCAGAGAAGTATGTAAGAGTGGTACAGGATATGTATGAGGGTAGTGTGACAGCGGTGAGGTCTGTGGTGGGAGTTATGGATGCGTTTTAAGTGGAGGTGGGATTACATCAAGGATCAGCTCTGAGCCCTTTCTTATTTGCAATGGTGATGAACAGGTTGACAGACAAAATCACATAGGAGTCCCCATTGACTATGATGTTTGCAGATGACATTGTGATCAGTAGTGTGAGTAGGGAACAGGTGGAGGAGACCCTGGAGAGGTGGAGCTATGCTCTAGAGAGAAGAGAAATTAAAGTCAGCCGGACTAAGACAAAATATATGTGTGTGAATGAGAGGGAGGATAGAGGAATGGTGAGGATGCAGGGAGTAGATGTGGTGAAGATGACTGAGTTTAAATACTTGGGATCAACAGTTCAGATTAATGGTGAGTGTGGAAGAGAGGTGAAGAAGAGAGTACAGGCAGGATGGAGTGGGTGGAGAAGAGTGTCAGGAGTGATTTGTGACAGACGAGTACCAGTAAGAGTGAAAGGGAAGGTCTACAAGAGGGTAGTGAGACCAGCTATGTTATATGGGTTGGAGACGGTGACATTGACAAAAAGGCATTAGTCAGAGCTGGACATGGTAGAGTTAAAGATGTTAAGATTTGCACAGTATGTGACAAGAGTGGACAGGATTAGGAATAAGTATATTAGAGGGTCAGCCCAGGTTGGAAGCTTTGGAGACAAAGCCAGAGAGGTAAGATTACGTTGGTTTGGACATGTGCTGAGAAAAGATGCAGAGTATATTGGGAAAAAGATGCTAAGGATGAAGCTGCCAGGTAACAGGAAAAGAGGAAGGCCTAAGATAAGGTTTATGGATGTGGTGAGAGAGGACATGCAGGTGGCTTGTGTGAAAGAGCAAGATGCAGAGGACAGGAAGAAATGGAATCAGATTATCTGCTGTGGTGACCCCTATTGGGAGCAACCAAAAGAAGAAGATTCTAGCTATCTCTCACTTCTTTCTATACTCTATCAGACAAATCACTGGAACCACCACGATGAGTAAAACAATAATTTAATGTGAAAAAGAACAAGCGCTTTCACGCACTCAACAAGTGCGCTTCATCAGGTTACATTGAACAAAGTTAATCCAACTCCTTATATACATAGCATACGCCCTAATTAACAACTAATTAGGGCAGACAAAAACAATTCACATCATCTCAGTAGAACCTGAACATACTTTAAGATAGTCACATTATATAGAAACAATATTAAAAAATATATAAAAACCCCTCAGAACTTAGTCTACAATCATATATTATTGGGTTGACGTTAAGAAACTATATAAACATAAATACAGACGCTGCTTCCTATCCTAAATTATTTAGAAATGCTTCCAAACTAGTAAAGCTCAGTCTAAAGCAAAAAATAGAATGAAACCAACGTCATAACCTGGAAGGTAAAAACTCCTTATCTCATGTTCACTAGATTCCGACCTTTTTGAGGTCACATAAAGAAACATAAGAGAAAAAAATATATACAAAATATATTTAAAATATATATGTATATGTGTATATGCACATCCCTAATGAAAGGAGTCATATCAATGAAACACACTGAATAAAGCATGTGAGCATGTGTAAGGTATGGTATAGAATATGGGTAAAGGGAGGGGGGGGAGAGGGAGGGTAAGGGGGAGGAGGGTGGAAGGGAGGAAAAGGGAGGGGGGAAGGGAAGGGGGGGAAGGAAAAAGGAAAGGAAAAGAGGCCAAAAAGGAAGGAGAAAAAATCACAAGACCGGACAAACCACAGGCGGGTAGAACATCATTAAATTTTCATAGAACACAGGTCTAATGCTAAGGGCCAGGTTTAAATCAAATTCTAAATAGGCCCTAAGACTAAAGTCCACCTTTACTCATTCAATCAAAAGCTCCTTGTAAGGGAGCAGTAAAGAAGGGGAGGGAAAAAGCAAAAGACAAGGAATCACGATGCAAATAAGGCCACCACGGTTACTCACAGAAGTGCAGGTCCAATGCTGAGTGCCGAATTCAAGCCAGGTTCTATGTGTGCCCTAAGGGTTAAAATCCACTTTAATTCATTTAACTCAAGGGCTCCTAATGTATCACCTTCCCTCCTATTTGGGTACAAAATCTGCAACACCCTGAACTTAAAGACATGCTTTGGGAATGATTGGCAATGTCTGGCTAAAACATTGTTAGTATTTGCCTTTCTTATATCATATATGTGGTTATAGACCCGGTCCTTGAGCCTACGTGTAGTTATCCCCACATAATAGGCTTTGCAGCCATTGCACGTAGCTAGATAGACAACATTAGTAGTGTCACAAGTGGCATAAAAATTCGGTATAAACAACATACCTAACTCTACACTCTCGTACTTCTGATCAACCGTAATAAACTTGCAGATACAACATTTCCTGCAGGGAAAAGTTCCCTGCCTAAACCTCATCCTTATATCAGGGGGTACAATTTTTACTTTCTCTTTGCACAATAACCTTTTCAGGTTTAGGCAGTTATTATATCTAAAACTGGGTCTCTCCCCTACAAATTCCAATAGATCTCTGTTCATACTAAGTAACTTCCAGTTCTTATATAGAATGTTCTTTATATATTTTATATCATTAGTATATTTGAGGTCATATTGTACCTTATTTCTGGTGGCCCTGGTAGAGCAACCATAAAAGCATCTTTCTGCCTCTATTCCCGAGTAGGAACAGCATCGCTTCTATAATTCATTACTAACTGAAGAGGGTATCCCCTATCCACAAAGCATTTCGCCTGAAAATCTAGTAGATAATTGCTATCACCAACATTGTTACATAGTCTGGTAACTCTAGCCATCTGATTTTTTATTACATTAGGAAAGATATGCCTTGGATGCATACTCTCATAATGGAGTATGCCATTCCTCCAACAAGGTTTTCTGTATAAAGAGGTTATAATCTCATTCATATCATTCTTGGTGATGGTTATATCAAGGTAGTTGACACTGATGAGAGAGTACTCATATGTAAATTCTAAAAAGGACGTAGTTGACCCCATATAGTTAACAAAATCATTCAAGGATTCGATGTTACCGTTCCAGAAAAGGAGGATATCATCAACAAAACGCCTGTATAGAACAGCATTATTTATAAATCTCTCATCCTTGAAAATGTACATCTTTTCCCACTGGTGAATCACTAGATTAGCATAGGCATTTGCACATGGGGTGCCCATGGCTACCCCCCATGTTTGCCTATATACTTTATCTTGAAACATAAAGATATTATTGTTTAGTATTAAATCTAGCAAAGTACAGATAGTTAACTGGTCATTATTACTCAGACACTTTCTGCTAATTTATTTATGGGGTTAGTAGAGAATGAACATATTTATAGAAGTCAGTTTTTCAACAGGTATGTGGTAAAGTATTTTCGCTTTATCAATGATTTGGTTTTCATCTGTAGAGGCGGAAATAATTTGGCACTTGAATTTATAGAATATTTAAATAATAATAATTATAAAATTAAATTTGATGGGATTCAGATTGGTACGGAAATTAATTTTTTGGATATTTCCTTGAAAGGACAAATAGGTAAAAAGATATATACTGTTATATACAGGAAGTTTAATCAGGCAAGTAGGATGTTACATGCTACAAGTTGTCATCCAGAACATACTTTAAAATCTATACCTTATGGTGAAATGCTAAGAATAAAGAGGTTGTGCAGTGATGTTGAAGAGGCAAGAGAAGAAGCTAAATACATGATGTTTAATTTTATAGAGAGAGGTTATAATTCAGACAAAGTAAAACAAAGTTATGTAAAATTATATAAAGAAAATAACAAGGGAATATCTAATAAAAAAACTATTATGAACAATGAATTCAAAAAAATAATAAAAAAAGAGAAAGAAGGTTTAGATATATTTTTTGTTACTAAGTATACTGTTTTTTCCAATAAGTTGAATGAGATAGTGAAAAGTTATTGGAAACAAATTAGAAAAGAGGTGCTCTCCTTGTCAGATATGGAACTTTGTGTTTCATATCAAAGGGGGCGCAGTCTAAAAGATGTTCTAGTACGAGGAAGGTATAGAAGACCAGTACAAAGGTTAGGAGACACTGTTATTAAGAAGGGGACTTTTCCTTGTGGAAAATGTTCAGTCTGCCATTACATAATAAATGAGGCAGAAAAAATAGGAGATAAGAGTTTTAATACCTTGGGTGTTTATTCTTGTTCGAGTAGAGGTGTAATTTGTTTGATTAAGTGTTCATGTGGAAAAAATATATAGGGGAGACTAAAAGAAGTTTTGCAGAGAGAATAAAAGAACATATGAGGGATGTGAGAAATAAAAAAATGTCGAGTCCAGTAGCAGAACATTTTCGTCTGGCATATGGGGGGGGGGCATAAAGGATATGAAGGTTACAGTTTTAGAACAAATAAAACATCAGTATGGTAATGATGATTTGTTGAAATATGTTCTGAGGAAAAAGGAAGCTATTCTTATTATGAAATATGAAACTTTACAGCCCAAAGGGCTTAACAAGGAGTGTAATTTGTAAGGTTTTATATATTGATTGTTTTATTGGCAGCTTTGAGCTGTTTTATTAAATTGTATAATTGATTTATTGAAATGTTAAATGTCTTGGATATATATTGTGGGGTTTTAGAGGGTAACCTTTTTTACTCTGTATAGGCAATAGCCGAGGTGCTAGAGACTTAGAGTTTTTATAATAAAATCCATTTTTGTGGAAAGTAGAGCTGTTTTTCACTGGTTTTGTTCTGTGGTTGCAATAATTTACTTCATCTATCGTAGTCGAAATATATCATCTTAAGTTTCTAACTCTATAAAATATAGAATTTCAATGTTATTTACATAGACATCAATGTAAATAGTTATATAATGGTTTGAAGTTAGTAATGTTTTAGAATTGTAAATATGTTATTTATCTTTATTTCATGTAATGTTTCTTAAGACATCTTATTTGAAATAATAAAAAAAAATTTGTAAAAAAAAAAGATGACCAATACATAATCAAAAGAACATGCAGAGAATGGAAAAGCACCAACTGTACCATTTATATCAGATTATCCATACATTTTTCAGTTTCCCCTTAATCTTAAAATCTATAAAGTTTCCCTTAAGATCAGAGCAGTTTTTCTTCTACCTCCACCACTTCCTAATCTATAAAACTATATTATCTGCAAATGTTATAAGTAAAATGTGCGTGGAAACATTACACCCCTACTCCACACATTGCAAACTTCTCTGCTTGAAGCTCTCTATAAGTCTATTCATACAAAGCTTAAAACAGAACCAAGAAGATCTTGGAGCTCTAATTAATACCTCCCTCACTGAAAAGATGTACCGAGCATGCAATTAACCATTCAGACTATGATGGAAGACACTTTTATTTTTAAGAGTATTATTTCAAGGAGAGGTGGGTATGGTTTGGGATATGTTTCTACAATAGCTATCTTCCAATTTCATTTTTCCTGCTGAGACTGTAAATACCTGTACCTCAGGATCACTGACTTTCCATTTCTCCAGAAAACTACTGGTAAATCTTGCATTTGAACTGACTCCATATTTAAAAACACAGGATTTCATGGAATTTGACATTTCATAGCAGAGCACTCATTCACTACAACCTATATTTCTATTGATATGTATTTTCTGTAATACTGTCAGTTTATTTTATTGAGCATTTTCTGTCTATAATGTTTTAATAGTGTGTGTGTGTGTGTGTGTGTGTGTGTGTGTGTGTGTGTGTGTGTGTGTGTGTGTGTGTGTGTGTGTGTGTGTGTGTGTATGTGTGTGTGCATGTATATATATATATATATATATATATAGAGAGAGAGAGAGAGACAGTAAAATATATAGATATAGATACAGATGTAGATATATGTTGAAGAAATTTGTAATTCAGTCATGCTAATATCGAGAAACTGCAGTTAAAAAGCATGGGTGTAATTTCTTACTCTCATCTCATGAAAACTGATTTTATATATTTATTTATTTGTTTGTTTGTTTGTTTTTGAAAAATATAAATCATTATCTCTGGTTCTTGGGATCCTTTATAAAACTTCAATATGCTCCCAAAGATACCAAGAACCTGGATCCAAATCCATTGCGAGAAGTAATCTTTTATGACTCATTGGCTCAGTTAACCACGTGAATAACAATCAGCACACCCAGCACTTGCCCTTCTGTTAAACCATCTACAAAATGAATTATCAGAACCAGAAGTTCTGTACTAACCTTACCCTGAACTTTATCTTCCACATCTTTCAGTGCACATTACATTTATTCCCCAGTTATTCAGAGTTGCATTATCTTCATAAAAATGTTATAATTCTCATTTAGCAATGATACAAGATACTATTTTAACATCCCCTATATTTCATTTTTCCAAATAGTTTATTCAAGTTAACATATATCCCATGAGCTCAACCTACTGTATAATCATAACATTTATTTTAATCTTAAATTGTTAGCATTTGCCAGCTCTACAGTCTCTTTTAAAAACAAATCTCAGACCATCCTTAACTTATGAACTGCAGTCATCCATTTTTTTAATCACTGCTTGCAGTTCCTCAAACTAATATATTCATATATTTTATCTCTGAATGCTTCAACTAACTCATTCTGCTTCACTAATTTTTAGCATCCCATTTTGGGCCTTCAAATTGCCAAAAGTGTACTAAAAATATTTTCCTGTTGTATCCCATTATTTATTAGACATATGCACGTTTGTTCTATTATGTCTACATCCCTTTATGAAAACACCTTCCTCAGTTTCTTACAAAGTGGGAGGAATTGCATTCCATTGCCCATTTACAAGAAATCATCTACCTCCAAAACACTCACATGCATCATCTCTCTATTTAGGTAACCATTTGAAATGTCAGGATCCATTAGAGGGAGTCCCAAAAATGCAAAAACTGAATGGTCAAAATACATATACTAAGCAAAAGATGCCATTTCTTGGAATATTCGCTTTTCCCTGAAGTATGTTGATCTCAGAGTTGGTATATATAAGTCTGAGGATGCAGCCAAAAGAAGCTTTAAGAAGAACAATGATTTTCAAGATTCACCCTACTCTGGGTTTTTGGTCTTTTTTTTCGGCTTTAAGGCACTTGACATTTCAAGTGCTAACATTTCAATAGGGAGCACTTTATTGACATGAAATTTCTCTCTAGCCATGGTTTCAGTCTTACCTCCATGAATCCTTTATCACATTTCTGTAATACATTTTCCTTGCTTTCACATCTTTTATGTACACAGTCTGTATTTACACAAAATTTTCAGTTTCAAGGTCATCTTTCAGGCGTTGCTATAACTAATAAGACTTATTTTATCCACAGTTGTCATTCTTTATATAATAACAATCTCTCCATCACTTTCATGCTTGTAGGCTGCCTTACAGATCTTCCTACCAGTCATTGATTCCAATGGAATACTTAACTCTAGCTGAAAATGCAATAGCATATCCAATCAGCATTTTTATTAATAGATCAGTAACAGAATCCTGTGTCCCTAACTTGTGGAAAATGGGACACAATACCCCCTTACATAAAGGAGGTAATTCCACTGACTTTACAAACTTCCATTCCATAGACATCCTGTTTCCCCTCCCCTAAAATCCAGGAAAGATGCATTCATCAACAATTTCTCCACTATCTCTTACAAAATAAGCTAATCGCCAATGCGCAACATGAATTTCGTCCAGACCACAGCACCTCTACTGCATTAAAATTATTTACAGACACTGTTAGTAAAGCTCACAACTCTAATAAACGTGTATCTGCAGTATTTCTAGATCTATCAAAAGCCCTTAAAATGGTATCTCACAGTAAACTCCTCAATCAATTTTCCACCCTGAGTCTAGCTTCTCCATCTATTCAGTGGTTCTCTGACTACCTTGCCAACAGGCAACAAGCTGTAAAATGGCAAGGCTCCATTGCCATATATCTTATCATTTCCACAGGAGTCCCACAAGTATCCATCCTTTGCCTTCTGTTCAATATCTTTATCAATAAGCTACATTCATCTTCTTGTGAAGACACCTTGATTCAATATGCAGATGACTCTACCATAATCTGCTCTTCAAACACCTTAACTCACATCCAAAAATCACTCATCAGGTTGTCATCTACATGAAACCTGTCTTACAATGGAACAACTCCTACTCAACCCCTCCGAAAAACAAACTCATGACAAAGCATCTTTCAAAGTTTTTTTGTCAAATGGCACTGAAATTGAGTTAGTCCAGCATACCAAACAATTTGGAGTCATAATAGATGATAATCTTAAACTTGACCTCTACATCCAAAGCAATATCAAGAAAACCCATCAAAAACTGTGCATGCTATATAGAAACAACCATTTTCTGAGCACTCACACACAGAAGTACTCTAGCCAAATCCTACCTTCTGCCCTCCTACTCTATGGAGTACCAGTTCTAACCAATTTACAATCATCCATAAAAACAAACTTGAAAGCTTCTACAAAAAAGTTGCCATAGTTGCTACTAATTCATCCTCCTTTACCCATCACTGCAAAGCTCTGCATACCCTTAGCTGGCTGGTACTCCCCCTCAACCGATCCTATATTCAACTTATAATAATACAGGAAATCATACACAAACCATTAGCCTGTCCAACTCTTACCCATTTAATCAATATGTATTTTCCAAAAGAACTATGAGATTGGAAGTCAAACAACTTCTCACTATAAATAAACCAAACAAATTCCCCGGTCAAAACCTATACTCATACTCAGTAGCATAAAAGTTGAACTTCTTACCTCTAACCACCAGAACTATTGCTAACCTACCCACCTTTAAATGCTCCCGAAAAAGCTTTACAAAATCTTGGACCTGTTCCTGTTCCAGTCCTGGCTGAACTTATTTACTATACTTCACTCACCCCCTTCAGCCTAGATCACACTCCTCTCCACCCTCCTTCTCCACTTCTTTTTGGTTTCTCCACTACCTTAACGTATTTAATTCATCTCTGCAGACCTTTCCTCCACTTCTTTCCTCCCTGTTCACTTAAGCTACATGAAGACATCCTACCCTGGACTCTTCTTATAATCTCCTTTTCTCTCCATCCTTCTTCCTTTTATAACCATGAAGAAATGAAGAAAACAACCAGGCTCTCTCACCACGAAACTATGTATGAGTCTGGTATATCCGATACAGACTTGAAGCTCACAAAAAATGTAGCAGCAAAGCAATGAGTCAAAAGCAATGAGTCAAAGGCAACAGCTCCGTTAGTTCAATAGGCAGTATAAATTCAGTATGCAGTAAGCAATGAAGTACAGCATAAAGTCACAAAATCACGAAATATAAATTCACTTTCTCAAAATAAGTAGCAGATAATCCAGTATATAAGGACCCAGACGTTTATTGTAAGCGCTTTCGCGTGGTCACCACCACGCTTCATCAGACAATACATCTAAAATTCAAAGCAACTATTTATACAAATAGATTTAAAAGGCCAAATTAAAACCAACAACCCAAGCAATTTTCTAATTAAAAAGTTAATGCATGCTAATTAAAGAAGTTTTCTTTGAGTGCTGCATTCCATTTAAAGAAAACCTGAATGCTTCATGGACACTAAGCACTAAAAGTGTTCGTAAACCATAGTACAACTGATGTACGATATAATTTTAGACTCTGTAAATTGGTGCTGGTGACGAGTAATTTCATAAACCATAAAAGTTTAAGTAAAGCTAAATTAGAGTAGCCACCCGATATATAAAATAGATTAGCACATTTAAAACACATTCAGTTTTACAAACATAATGTAAAACATTCACATAGGTATAGAGCTTAATGTATTGTACTATATTACAGATGGCTCTATAACAATATGTTGCATGAATAAGTAAATAAATAAGTTGAATAAATTAAATAATTTAATGAACAGTTGAATAAATATAAATAAATAGATAGATACCTATCTATTTAAATGTAAACCCACTAATGATAGCACCAAAGAATCATATCACTAATATTTGATAAGTTTACTCATAATTCAACTAGTATGTTCGACTATTGATCAAGATCATGAATTATGATTGATCATGGTGTTATATGTTTAATAGTCAAATGAATAAGTAAACAAATAAATAAATGAATAAATAAATAAATAAATAAAGAAATAAGTGTCTATTTACTGGGGTGTAAATCCCCTATTTATAAATCCAATACTTTATGTTTCTAGTATTTGGTGAATTCACAATTTATTGTTAGATGCAATTATTAATCAAAATCATTGATTTCAAATTCCATATCACTAAATTGGGAGATGACTGAACATTAAATATTAAATATTAAATTTTAGATAAATTAAATTGAATATAAAATATAAATATTAAATATTAAATATATGAGTGTAAAAAATGTGTAGAAAAACTGATAAAACATGTATACCTGGTTACACTACATATGTATAGAATGTGTAAATATATAAAAAATACATATGTAAAAATATATAAAAAATGTATGAAGTATATGAGTATGTTAAACCAGTGAATGAATAATAGTTGGTATGATGCTTAAGAAATGATTAGTAAGATAGACACAATACCATCTATGGTACTGGATGGGTGCATACATAAGTGAGTACAACCATTAAAGTATGTTGTTTAAGAAAGCATGTTAAATATTGAAAATAATTTTGAGTAGAAGACATTTTTAAGATTTGATTTGACAAAAAGAATATGGTAGTATGCAAAAAAAGCAATATAAAAAGTATGGGATAATATATCCATGTTAAAATAAAAAGTTTCTTTAAAAAATTTTTTTTAAAAATCAAAAAATTTTTTTTTAAAATTAATGATTATTACAAATCATGAGTGCTCTCCATTAATAAACATTTATATGTAAAAATTTTATCTAGATTCCAAAACTGGTTTGATGGAAACTTGGTTATTAATGCCAGGAGGTATGTGTGCAGCCAATCTTAATATCCATTTTAACTCCTTATTGTTTAAAAGTGTTGAATTATCACCACCTCTTCTATTAGGTGTAACTATCTCCAATACCTTAAACTCAAAGCTGTGGTGAGGTTGTTCCAAGATATGCTTAGCTAATGCGTTTAGTTCATTTTTCTTTCGAATGTCATAAAGATGACCATAAATTCTGTCTTTCAAACATCCTTTGGTGAGGCCAATGTAAAACGCTGTACAGTTTTTACACGTGGCCAAATAAATAAGATTCTTAGTGCAGCAATTAGCATAAAATCTTGGATGGAAACTATAGTTCAAAGTAGGATGTTTAAAATCTATTTCTTTTGAAATGTGGCTGCACCTCCTGCAATTATAACATGGAAAGGTACCTTTCTTGTTAGTAAATGGTAAATTTAATTCTTCATTGGTACCTTTGTCATTACATAATAGCTGTTTTAAATTCGGGCTATTCTTAAACATGAAGTGTGGTTTGTTCCCTACCAATTGTTTAACAAAAGTATCTGTCATGAGTAGTTTCCAATTGTTATAAAAGACCTTTTTGATGTCATTAATAATGCTAGTAAAATTCAAAATTATAGGTACACAGTCTTTGCATTTTGTAGGATATCTAATGTTTGCAGTATTAGTGTCTTGGTGACTTATTAATGTGGTCCTAATTACATTATTCCTGGTATTTGAGACCAACCCTGAATTATAACCTCTCTCTCTGAATAATAGTTCTAAATGGTCTGCTTCAAGTTGTAACAAATGTGGATCTTTACAGAGTCTTTTTAGTCTGATAAATTGACTCTTGATAATGCCAGGAAAGACATACCTAGGGTGCATACTGTCAAAAGATAAGAGTGTGTTCCTCCATGTTGGTTTTCTATATATAGTTGAGGTTATAGTACCATCGTCATTGATAGTTAATGTAACATCCAAAAAGTTAATGGATTTGGTAGAGCATTCCATAGTAAACCGTAAAAAAGTGGAGGTGGTCTCAAGATAATTTAAAAATTTGACAAAATCAGACTCTGTGCCTTTCCATACAATAAAAATATCATCTACAAAACGTTTATAGGTTATTATCTGTGTAAACAGGGGGTGGGTAAATAAGTGGGAAGGTTCCCAGGCCAAAACAACCAAGTTAGAATAGGTGTTTGCACACGGGGTGCCCATCGCCACCCCCCATTTCTGTAGGTAATACTCATTTAAAAACATAAATACATTGTTATTTAATATCACATCCAATAACTGACATATAAGTAGCTGCTTGTCATTAAAAAGAGATTTATCCAACATTAATATATCTCTTATAGCCTCAATACCCAGATCGTTGGGAATTGAAGTGAATAGGTTCTTCACGTCCAAAGTAATCAAAATGTAGTCATAATGTTGAATATCTAGTTGTATCTCTGACAAGCACGCTAAAAGATGGTATGTATCTTTTAAAATACTATCAAAAGTGTCAACCACTGGTCTGAGTAAAAATTCTACAAGACAAGAGGCATTGGCAGTGACCCAATGGTCACCTGATACTATTGGTCGTAGAGGGATGGGGTGAATATTTTTGTGGATTTTCGGGAGTCCTTTAATGATGGGTATGATAGGACTATCTATCAGAAGGTAACTGTACATGTCTTCATTGATCTGTCTGCAAATAAGCAGATCATACAGCATGTCATGTACATTCTTAATGATAGTATTCACTCTATATAAATCTATTTTTATGTATGTCGTTTCATCATTAAGCATTAGACGCATATTGGTGTTGTAATCAACCCTATTCAAAACCACAATCCCACCTCCCTTGTCGGCAGGTTTAATAGAGATTTTATCACATTGTTTTATATGCTTCAAAGAGTTAAATTCGTCTAAATTTAAATTAAAAAAAACAGGTTTTACTTTAGTAGAAAATAGTTCATAAAAATCCTGCTCACAAGTATGTAAAAAACATTCTATGCTGTGGGGTAATGGGGGCATAAAAGTGCTTTTCCTTTTAAAAACAATGGGTGCAACATTTTTGTTTGAATCAGGTTTCTCTTTAAAATAAACTTTTAAGGCTACCCGTCTACAAAACAGTCTCAAATTAATTAAAACATCAGTTAGTGTGTCAGAACAGGCTGGAATAAAATTCAAGCCACGATTCAAAAGAGAAATGTCAGCATCAGAAAAATTGTAGTCAGAATAGTTATATAATAAACCAGTCACTTTTTTATTCGTCCTGTTGAGTGGAAGCTTTCCGCAGATAGCTTCCTTTTCCTTGGGCCTCGACTTGTAGACCGTCCTCTGTTCTGAAATCTTTGTTTCACCGGATATGGTAAAAAGTTTTTTGACGAGGAACCCAAAGGCGCTGCAGTATTAGAGTATTTTGGTCTGGCTCCTGGATTAGTAGTAGGTTTTAATAACGCTAGTTGGTTCGGAGGGGGCGTATCAGTCACATTGGAAACCAAAAAACTATTGTTAGCTCCCTCTAAACTGGCAACAGGCAAGAAAACATTGGTCGGCAATATAGTATCATTAACATTATTGGCAACAGAAGTGCCATCTACAGAGGTAGAGCGTTGTGTGTTCTTCAAATGGTCATTTGAGTTACCATTCTCGTTATGTATTAAGTTATTGCCTCTTGGCCAGACAAATACTTGTCTTAATTTGAAATCTTGAAAGTCTCTTTGTAGCTTACGCATTTTTGTTGCTTTCAGTCTTTCGCTGAAGGCATTTACTTGTAAACATATATTACGTAATCTGCGAGTGCAATATTCAGCTTTAAAACGGTGGCTAAGATCTTTAAAGTTAGCATCAACCTTATTTCTCAATTCAATTTCTAAAGGCATAAAATAATCTAGAAGAAGTCTTATATACCTGTGTCCGAGATCAATGTTCAGATCCTGCCATTTTTTGAGGAGTTCTGGATGTGCCTCTCCATAAGACGGCATGCACATAACCCGCATCCCTCTCGGCACAATGGAGTAATGAAGACAAGCTTCTAGGTGTTGCCTTTGCCAGGCATATCTTTGCAGTTTATACATGTCATCCTCCAATGTTTTGGATATAAGGTTGAAATCGGAAATATTAAAGCCTTCTGTGTTCACGGGAGTGGCATGCTCAGTTTGCGAAAGGTCCAGAGTCAATAAAGGGTTAGCTTGTACATGTAGTAAATCTTCTAGGTGCACTACTGCTTCCCTCGTCCCTGGAGTATAGTCAAGTTCAATGTCGGTGTTATCCATCGTGTGCTGACGGTGAAAATAAAGTGTAGAGGAAGTAATAAACAAAAAAAACTCTTCACCGGCAGCTGAAGAGAGAATGCCTGTAACTGGAGGCAAAAATGAAGAAAACAACCAGGCTCTCTCACCACGAAACTATGTATGAGTCTGGTATATCCGATACAGACTTGAAGCTCACAAAAAATGTAGCAGCAAAGCAATGAGTCAAAAGCAATGAGTCAAAGGCAACAGCTCCGTTAGTTCAATAGGCAGTATAAATTCAGTATGCAGTAAGCAATGAAGTACAGCATAAAGTCACAAAATCACGAAATATAAATTCACTTTCTCAAAATAAGTAGCAGATAATCCAGTATATAAGGACCCAGACGTTTATTGTAAGCGCTTTCGCGTGGTCACCACCACGCTTCATCAGACAATACATCTAAAATTCAAAGCAACTATTTATACAAATAGATTTAAAAAGGCGCCAAATTAAAACCAACAACCCAAGCAATTTTCTAATTAAAAAGTTAATGCATGCTAATTAAAGAAGTTTTCTTTGAGTGCTGCATTCCATTTAAAGAAAACCTGAATGCTTCATGGACACTAAGCACTAAAAGTGTTCGTAAACCATAGTACAACTGATGTACGATATAATTTTAGACTCTGTAAATTGGTGCTGGTGACGAGTAATTTCATAAACCATAAAAGTTTAAGTAAAGCTAAATTAGAGTAGCCACCCGATATATAAAATAGATTAGCACATTTAAAACACATTCAGTTTTACAAACGTAATGTAAAACATTCACATAGGTATAGAGCTTAATGTATTGTACTATATTACAGATGGCTCTATAACAATATGTTGCATGAATAAGTAAATAAATAAGTTGAATAAATTAAATAATTTAATGAACAGTTGAATAAATATAAATAAATAGATAGATACCTATCTATTTAAATGTAAACCCACTAATGATAGCACCAAAGAATCATATCACTAATATTTGATAAGTTTACTCATAATTCAACTAGTATGTTCGACTATTGATCAAGATCATGAATTATGATTGATCATGGTGTTATATGTTTAATAGTCAAATGAATAAGTAAACAAATAAATAAATGAATAAATAAATAAATAAATAAAGAAATAAGTGTCTATTTACTGGGGTGTAAATCCCTATTTATAAATCCAATACTTTATGTTTCTAGTATTTGGTGAATTCACAATTTATTGTTAGATGCAATTATTAATCAAAATCATTGATTTCAAATTCCATATCACTAAATTGGGAGATGACTGAACATTAAATATTAAATATTAAATTTTAGATAAATTAAATTGAATATAAAATATAAATATTAAATATTAAATATATGAGTGTAAAAATGTGTAGAAAAACTGATAAAACATGTATACCTGGTTACACTACATATGTATAGAATGTGTAAATATATAAAAATACATATGTAAAAATATATAAAAAATGTATGAAGTATATGAGTATGTTAAACCAGTGAATGAATAATAGTTGGTATGATGCTTAAGAAATGATTAGTAAGATAGACACAATACCATCTATGGTACTGGATGGGTGCATACATAAGTGAGTACAACCATTAAAGTATGTTGTTTAAGAAAGCATGTTAAATATTGAAAATAATTTTGAGTAGAAGACATTTTTAAGATTTGATTTGACAAAAAGTATATGGTAGTATGCAAAAAAAGCAATATAAAAAGTATGGGATAATATATCCATGTTAAAATAAAAAGTTTCTTTAAAAAATTTTTTTAAAAATCAAAAAAATTTTTTTAAAATTAATGATTATTACAAATCATGAGTGCTCTCCATTAATAAACATTTATATGTAAAAATTTTATCTAGATTCCAAAACTGGTTTGATGGAAACTTGGTTATTAATGCCAGGAGGTATGTGTGCAGCCAATCTTAATATCCATTTTAACTCCTTATTGTTTAAAAGTGTTGAATTATCACCACCTCTTCTATTAGGTGTAACTATCTCCAATACCTTAAACTCAAAGCTGTGGTGAGGTTATTCCAAGATATGCTTAGCTAATGCGTTTAGTTCATTTTTCTTTCGAATGTCATAAAGATGACCATAAATTCTGTCTTTCAAACATCCTTTGGTGAGGCCAATGTAAAACGCTGTACAGTTTTTACACGTGGCCAAATAAATAAGATTCTTAGTGCAGCAATTAGCATAAAATCTTGGATGGAAACTATAGTTCAAAGTAGGATGTTTAAAATCTATTTCTTTTGAAATGTGGCTGCACCTCCTGCAATTATAACAGGGAAAGGTACCTTTCTTGTTAGTAAATGGTAAATTTAATTCTTCATTGGTACCTTTGTCATTACATAATAGCTGTTTTAAATTCGGGCTATTCTTAAACATGAAGTGTGGTTTGTTCCTACCAATTGTTTAACAAAAGTATCTGTCATGAGTAGTTTCCAATTGTTATAAAAGACCTTTTTGATGTCATTAATAATGCTAGTAAAATTCAAAATTATAGGTACACAGTCTTTGCATTTTGTAGGATATCTAATGTTTGCAGTATTAGTGTCTTGGTGACTTATTAATGTGGTCCTAATTACATTATTCCTGGTATTTGAGACCAACCCTGAATTATAACCTCTCTCTCTGAATAATAGTTCTAAATGGTCTGCTTCAAGTTGTAACAAATGTGGATCTTTACAGAGTCTTTTTAGTCTGATAAATTGACTCTTGATAATGCCAGGAAAGACATACCTAGGGTGCATACTGTCAAAAGATAAGAGTGTGTTCCTCCATGTTGGTTTTCTATATATAGTTGAGGTTATAGTACCATCGTCATTGATAGTTAATGTAACATCCAAAAAGTTAATGGATTTGGTAGAGCATTCCATAGTAAACCGTAAAAAAGTGGAGGTGGTCTTTTTCCACCCTGAGTCTAGCTTCTCCATCTATTCAGTGGTTCTCTGACTACCTTGCCAACAGGCAACAAGCTGTAAAATGGCAAGGCTCCATTGCCATATATCTTATCATTTCCACAGGAGTCCCACAAGTATCCATCCTTTGCCTTCTGTTCAATATCTTTATCAATAAGCTACATTCATCTTCTTGTGAAGACACCTTGATTCAATATGCAGATGACTCTACCATAATCTGCTCTTCAAACACCTTAACTCACATCCAAAAATCACTCATCAGGTTGTCATCTACATGAAACCTGTCTTACAATGGAACAACTCCTACTCAACCCCTCCGAAAAACAAACTCATGACAAAGCATCTTTCAAATTTTTTTGTCAAATGGCACTGAAATTGAGTTAGTCCAGCATACCAAACAATTTGGAGTCATAATAGATGATAATCTTAAACTTGACCTCTACATCCAAAGCAATATCAAGAAAACCCATCAAAAACTGTGCATGCTATATAGAAACAACCATTTTCTGAGCACTCACACACAGAAGTACTCTAGCCAAATCCTACCTTCTGCCCTCCCTACTCTATGGAGTACCAGTTCTAACCAATTTACAATCATCCATAAAAACAAACTTGAAAGCTTCTACAAAAAAGTTGCCATAGTTGCTACTAATTCATCCTCCTTTACCCATCACTGCAAAGCTCTGCATACCCTTAGCTGGCTGGTACTCCCCCTCAACCGATCCTATATTCAACTTATAATAATACAGGAAATCATACACAAACCATTAGCCTGTCCAACTCTTACCCATTTAATCAATATGTATTTTCCAAAAAGAACTATGAGATTGGAAGTCAAACAACTTCTCACTATAAATAAACCAAACAAATTCCCCGGTCAAAACCTATACTCATACTCAGTAGCATAAAAGTTGAACTTCTTACCTCTAACCACCAGAACTATTGCTAACCTACCCACCTTTAAATGCTCCCGAAAAAGCTTTACAAAATCTTGGACCTGTTCCTGTTCCAGTCCTGGCTGAACTTATTTACTATACTTCACTCACCCCCTTCAGCCTAGATCACACTCCTCTCCACCCTCCTTCTCCACTTCTTTTTGGTTTCTCCACTACCTTAACGTATTTAATTCATCTCTGCAGACCTTTCCTCCACTTCTTTCCTCCCTGTTCACTTAAGCTACATGAAGACATCCTACCCTGGACTCTTCTTATAATCTCCTTTTCTCTCCATCCTTCTTCCTTTTATAACCATAATATGAACACATCTCTCATACTAAAACATCACTCAATTTCACCTCACTGTCTCTAATCACTCTTTAACTAGCTTATTAGAATTGTTTCAGGTCTCTTTTACCACATACAAATATATGTAACAAATAATATGACTATTGAATTTTACCTCACGTATTCTCTTCAACTCATGCTATGGTTTTTCATTGCACTCTACTATGAAACATATGTTCTATGTTTTTCTCATTACAACATGTTTTTCTTTACTCTTATGTTTTGTAATGTAACATGATACTTTGTGATTGAAAATATCTGTACTTGATTTTTGAAATATTGTGATTGTGGAGTTTTTCTCCCCTGGCCTCCACTGAAAATGGGCACTTTCTGGCCCAATCGGATGTTCCCTATAAACAAATGCCAAATAAATAAATAAAGTGTGCCCCTCTCCATGTAACCACAGTATATCTCTAAGAATCTATGGTCAAAAACCAAACAGTCCAAACCATGCTTACTTCTTGAAATAATACTCCTGAAATAAATGGCTTCCGCTCTATATAAATGAATTGAACTGATCCAGGCAAGGATGCGCTCAGTAAAGGACTCATCATTCCATGTTTATTTCCCACCATACCTTTGATCTCAATTCTGCAGCTAAAGTCTTTTGCCTTTACTTACATGGTGAGCCCATGGTATAATACTTACTCTTTCACCAAATCAGACAGCTGCTTTATCTTCTTTTTCTGTTCAGTCTAGAAATGCCAACCTGAAACTACAGCTCTGTCGTAGTATTATACCACAGCCAAGATTGAAAAAGCAGCTGACACCCGAAGGACTAAAAGTTGCACCCACCTTCACATTCTAAGTCAGATATAAACCTAATGCCTTGACAGCAGATAATAGATCCAGCAACATGCTCCATCCTTTGTACAACCACAAATATGCTATTCACTTTTGACAACCTAAGTGACTACCATCTGACAACCTAAGTAACCACTTGTCCAGTTTTGCTAACAGGCTTGTATAAAATCCAGTAAAACATAACACATACAAGAATAACCATAACCTATCCAGTGTAATATAGACAATTTCATCTACTCTCTCAAGTAATACAATTGGAATATGTTAAAAAAAACTTTGCCAATATAGTGAATGAACATGCTTCCATCATGAGAAAAAGAATTAAACTTAAACAAGCAACATGCAACATGGCTATATAAAAACAGTGGGCAACTAATGATCCTTAGAGGCAAGGCCTGGAAGGCATGGTAGACCAAGAAATCCCAGGAAAAACTTCTACATTACAGATAGATAAGAATAAAAACAAACACAATATAAGGCACAACAAAAAACACCACAACTTTAACTTACAGCAGGTGCACCAAAATAATCCTAAAAAATTCTGACATTGGGCCAAAATCTACTAAAGCCAGGCCAAAGACAGCAACCCACTCCCTCCCCAGAAGACAGTTCATCGATAGTCACTATTAATTTTAGCAAATACTTCCTTTGAGCTGTAGTCTGCCTTATCAAAAGTCATCCCACCATAAAACCAACCCACCTTCATACACAAAAGCCCATGGAAACCTACTTCTCATTCAAATCTGTCCCTACTTCCACCATAAGAGAATATCTCCTAAAACTAAAATCAGCAAGCTCTTCTGCAGACAACCTTACTCCTGAATTTTAAAAAATTACACCTAAAGCTCTGTCATATCAAATACCTATACAAATAAACAGATCCATTCTAGAATCTCATGCCCCAGTCATTTGGAAAAAGGCATACTACTTCCTCTTCATAAAGGACCATCTGCTGACTACTCCAACCTCAGACCAGTTCCTGTTCTGTTACTATTGCCTAAAATATTAGAAAAGAGTCCTCATCATCATCATCATCATCATCATCATCATCATAACCCCCCCCCTGTTTCCCATTTTCTACATGGGGTTGGGGTGTTGTGTTAACTGTCTCCATCTCTCGTGATTCAATACCACACTCCTGCCTTCTTTAACATTCATACCTGACTGTCATAGAGCTTCTGTCACACAGTTCATCCACCTCTTTGATGGATGCTCTCTTTTCCACTTGCTTTCTTCCTGTCTCTCCCAAATTTTCTTCAACAGATTGTCTTCTGCTTTTCTGCACATGTGCCCTATCCACCATAGTCTGTTCTCTTTGATCTTGTCTGCAATTGGAACTACTTTGGATTCTGCTCTTACGTCCATATTTCTTTGTCCAACAGTGCACATTTTTTCACCCTTCTCAGGCACTTCATTTCAATCACCTATAGCTTTATCATCTGCTCTGCCTTTACTGCCCAGGTTTCTGTACCATACAGTAGCACTGTCCACACCACCATTTTGTACACCTTACTTTTCAGCTTCTTTGGCATTCTTCTGTTATACACTACACCTGACATCCTATGCCAGTTGGCTGCAGCCCCTCTTGTTTCTAGCTTTGACCTCTTCATTCAGACTTCTCTTCTCCTCAACCATCCCTCCCAGATACTTGAAGCTATTAACCTGTTCCACTATCTTCTCTTCTATCTAATTCTCAGCTTCTTCTGCTTTCACAAATTTGCTGCCATTACCATTGTATCTGTACTTAGTTTCATCCCATTTGCCTTCAATTTTGCATCCCATTCCCTTATCCTTTGCTGAAGTTCTTGCTCAGAGTCTGCCTGTAATGACTCATTGTATGCATACGACAACTTTGTCGATCTGTCCCCTGTGAACTGTTTGCTAATGTAATCCATCATCAGTATGAATATCAGTGGGCTCAGATCTGAACCCTGGTACACACCCACTCTCACTGGGAACCGCTCTGTGAGATCAAATACTGTTCATACTTGAGCACTGGGTCCTTGTACATAATCTGCTCCAAATTCTACCAATGTTTCTAAGACTTTGAACTGCCACAGTACTGCCCAAATAACCCTTCTTGGGACCTTGTCATAAGCTTTCTCCAGTTCTAAGAATGCCCAGTTGGGCTCTTTCCTTATCTCTAGCTTCTTCTCAACTATCTGTCTCACTGCAAACATTGGGTCAGTTGTGCTGCATCCTGATCTGAATCCAAACTGCTCATCTCCCATCTTACTTTCTACTACTCTGCGTATCTGTTTATCAAGCAACCTCTCCAGAACTTTCATGCAGTGGACAGGAGTTTGATACCTCTGTACTGCCCACAGTTGTGGATGTCCCCTTTGTTCTTACAAACTGGAATGAGTATGCTTGTTCTCCAGTCATCTTGGATACACCTTTCTGTCCACACTACTATGAGTACCCTCAGAAGACATTTCTCCCGTATCACACCCAACATCCTTATCATATCTGCTGTGACCTCATCTGAGGTTGCTGTTTTCCCCTGACTTAATTTTCCTTAGTGCTATTCTTACTTTTTTTAGGGTAAACTCCCCTTCTTCTCTCATCGTAGGCTTTGTCTGAGGCAGTACAGCTTCTGTGGGGTTTTCTTCATTCCAAAGCTACTGAAAGTACTCATTCCATCTGTCTTTGATGTCCTGTGGACTGGTGAGCAAGTTGTTGCTGGCATCCCTTATGAAGGGTGTCTGACTATTTCCTTTAGAGACCAGTTGGCATAATAAGTTCAAGTTTTTGTCTCCCATACACAAAATACAAGGTTCAATCCTGACTTCTGGCCACTGCCTATTTGAAGTGTGCATGATCTTTCTGTGTCTCTGTGGGGTTTGTCCCACCTCTGAAAAACATGCTGAGTGTTTTCATCTCAAGCTCACAGATGAATGTAGATATGGGCAGCAGTACAGACTCTACATGGTGCCATATAGGGGAAAGAGTTGTACAGACAACAGCTTTGGGCATCAACTGTGGTGTGCAGTATTCTCAAGATAAGAGAGCATGGATCACAGACTGCACACTGTAGCAGGGCTAGCCACTCAACAGTGTAAAATATGGCTCTAGGTAATTTTGGTGTTTGGAAAAGTATATCCATTCCAGATTACTACAGTACTAAGCTATAAATAATCTTCTTTACCCTATACAGCATGGTTCTCATCACAACCATAGCACTACTACTGCCCTACTTTACTTTGTTGATACCATTCATAGAAACAGAAATACCAGAAACCTAGTATCTTCCTTATTCCCAGACCTGTCCAAAGCATTTCACACCTTCTCTCACCATAAAATATTACTAAAGCTCTCCTCCTTAGGTCTGTCTCCTCTTCCTTCTCCTGGTTTAACAGCTATCTAACAGGTAGATTCCAAGCTGTTAAATGGCAGCAAGAATACTACTCATTTCTACACATTACTGTAGAAGTGCTACAAGATTCCATAATTGGACCCCTTCTGTTTAACATATTTATAAATGATATACACACTGCTTCCAAGCATCCCACTCTTATACAATATACAGATGACTTCACACTCATCTGCACAGCCTCTAACCTAGAAAAACTTCAATAAATTATTCAAGAATCCTTTATATCCATAGAATCCTAGCTAAACAACTCACAACTCCTACTTAACTCCAAAAAATGAAACTACTACTTTTCACCCCAAAAACATTCTCCCACAGCAAAAGTCTTGTCAAAATCACTTCCTTAAATAACACCCTAATTAAATTGGTTCCTCACCAAGCTCTTCACCACTGATGACAACTTGAAATTTGACCTACACTTTCAAACTCTTATTAATAAAACCCACCAAAAGCTTGGCCTCTTATATAGAGCAACATCCTACCTAACAGGCAGAAATAGAGAAGCCATAGCTAAAGCCTACCTCCTACCTAACTACTGTATGCCACCTTACTCTTTACTAACCTTCAAAATTCCACACCAACACAGACAGAACAATGCTACACTACAACAGTCTGATTTGCTGCAAATTGTCTCTGTAGAGCTGATCACTGTTCTCTCCTTAAACAACTAAATTAGAGTGAACTCCTACATCACCTCCAGTATAGTCAGTTGCTACTAGCTCATACTCTAATATACTATCCTAATGTAAGCAGCACTAAAAGGCATGCTTCAACACCGCAACCCCACCAAGGTGCTTTACTCTAAAGACAAACTTATCCTCTCTGTCACTATAAACCAAAATGTATCAGGAGCCTCCTTATACTCAAACTCTGTAGCTACCCTATGGGATACCCCCTCCCCCAGATGCTCTCAGGCTTCTTGAAAATTAACAGGCATTCAAAACACATGCAAGAAAACAGATGTCAACATCCTGGCTCAGTAGCTGTACCTCTCCAGTGTAAGTATAAAATGTCTGCTTTCTTCCTCCTTTTCTACAATACCGCTGCTCTTCTCTACTCTGGTACCAGTTATCACACTGTCTTCACCCAGCTCACCTTCTACCTATGCCTCTCTTAACTCTTTCACCACTCTTTTCAGTTATATCCTAAAATTAAATCAACCTTTTACTATTCACACTTTGTAAATAAACCAGTACTCTGTGATATATATCCTGCTGCATAGTTATTTATTTAACCATATCTGTATAGAGTATAATTAGTATGAGAAACCGTAGTACTGTGTGCATAGTTACTGTCTTAGCTTTCGTGACATTATAACATTTATTTTAATTATGTTTTACCTGAAACTGTTGCTATTATAGCTTAAAAGATTTTGATTGTACTGTATGTACTCAAGTTTTTCTCCCCGGGCCTCCACAGCAAAGGTGCCTTTGTCCCCGGCCAGGCATCCCTGATCAACAAATGTAAAATAATTAAATAAATAATTTGTTGAGGTCATTTGTATACATTGAAGAAAGAGAATATTTAAATCCAGTTATAGGTATTACAGGGTTGTAGGTTAATTCTACTTCCTTCCCCCTTACTTTTTTATTTCTCTAATTACTTTTCAGTGGAACTTGCCCCCTTTTCCATTCACTGTTTATATGTGCCTTCTCTGAGCATTACCCTCCAAACCTCATATTTACAACTTGAACTTACCCCCTTTTCCATTTACTATTTATATTTGCCTTCACTGGGCCTTCACACATACACACACACACACACACACACAAGTGCGCGCACACACACACACACACACACACACACACACACACACATAACAGGCACTCTTTTTCTACTGAAAAAAATCATCTCCTTTTATCTCTCTCATTTCCTCTTTTATGTCATCCAATCAGTGTCAAAATTAATATCACTACATTCTTTTATTTTATTGTAACATTCTGGTGGCATAGAGGGACAAAGCCCTGACTATGATCCAGATGACCTGGGTTCATTTTGCAACTTAGGTAACTAACAGAGTGGCAGGGAAGGATGGGTGTGGATATCCTGGGGGGATGTCAGTGACATGAGACTCTTCTGCAATGATCCCTGGAGGAGGCTAACATCATTGGCAGGTGGCATGGGCCATAGATGAGGTAGGGGATAGACCTGGCTGAGCAGCTGCAGGACGGGGTGATCTGCAGCAATGTCACGTAGACATAGCCATGTTGCAATGAGGGAGAGGGGAGAGAATACAGCATATAAGAAACATCTTTTGATGGATGTGGAGATGGTTGAGTCTCTGGGTTGCCATTAGGTTCCACGATCAGCCCCAGCATACCAGAATAAGTCCAGGGAGAATAGAGATTGGCTAGTAGACCTGCCAGGCTAGTAACATGATGCAATAGGGAAAAATTATGTTCTGTTATTTTATTTGCTTGTTTATTTTGGCCACTACAGTCAGGATAAGAAACTGTGACTCCTTAACACATTTTGTAAAGTTATTAATACAATTATTTTTAGAACACCCCTGACAAATTATTCACACTATCTACTAAGCAAGCTACATTACAGTGGCCCCTCCCTAAAGAACATCAAAATGTTCTATGTTTCATATAATGAATAATAAGGAGTTATGTACCTACCATAACGTTCCATGTTAGTTGTCTTCTTCTCACCTTCTTTCTTGCTGGCTGGTTCGGAGCCGATCCTCGGCTCTGATTCGGCCATCTTCTAAAGCTCGAGAGCTATTTACTGGCTTGAGGCCTCCCCATATCCCACAATGCCTGGCGCTAGATCTCCAGATCTCATTTGGTAGACCTAACTACAGACAAATATAAGGACACCTGTCCTAACAGCATAAGTTTAGCTACAGAGCTAAAAGTTTGAGGGAACAAACCAGATAAGACCCAGCCAGCTAAAAGGAACTCAGAGGGCAACTCTTCTTGGTCTATTAGGATAGGGGGACGGAGGTGGGGCCAAGAAAGAAGGCGAGAAGAAGACAACTAACATGGAATGTTATGGTAGGTACATAACTTCTTAATGTTAAGTTGTCTATCTCGCCTTCATTCTTGCTGGTTGGGACAGTGTCCCTAGCACCTCAGTCCTGGGTGGCTCATCGGAACAGACTCTTCAGCACAGTGGAACCAAAATCAGCTCTGCTCCTAGAGGCCACATCCAACTTATAATGAGAAATAAATGTATGGGGAGTGGCCCATGTTGCTGCCGCACAAATGGCTTCCATTGGTAATCTTACCTGAAAAGCTACAGAAGTAGCTAAAGCCCTAGTAGAGTGGCCTTTTGGTTTAGCAGGGAGCTGTTTGTTCCTCAATTGATAAATCAAAGTAATAATAGAAGTCAACCACCTAGATAGAGTTACTTTAGACACTGGTAGACCTTGTTTACCTTCAGCATAGGACACGAAGAGCTGATCTGATTTCTTAATTTGTTTAGTACTATGCAAGTAGAAACGTAATTGTCTATGAACATCCAACTGATGTAATTTATGTTCAGCTTTGTTGGAATAATTTGGGAAGAAGACCGGAAGATCAATGGACTGATTCAGATTACTCTCAGAAGGTAACTTAGGAAGGAAGGAGGGATTAGTCCTGAGCGAAACCCTGTCATTATGGAAAACTAAATAAGGAGGGCGAACACAAAGGGCCTGGAGTTCAGAAACTCTTCCGGCTGAGGTAATTGCCACAAGAAAGAGGGTTTTCCAAGAAAGAAACTTTAAGGAACATGAAGTTGTGGGTTCAAAGGGGGGCAATATTAGGGAAGCTAAGATCAAATTAAGATCCCACAGAGGCGGGGGATCTCTTACTGGGGGCCTGAGCAAAGTAGTCCCTTTGAGAAAAGCTTTGCAAAGCTTATAGGACATGATACTAGTTTCAGATAGGCCTGAATGAAAATTTGAAATTGCGGCTAACTGAACTCTAATGGTGGCAGAAGAGGACCCAGCCTGAAAAAGTTCCGCTAAGAAATCTAAAACGTGGTGGACCAGAGCTGAAAAGGGATCTATGTTTTTAGACTCTGCCCAGCAAGAGAAATGTTTCCACTTACTAGCATAAGTTCTTCTGGTGGTAGATTTGTGCGAAGATAAGATGATTTCACGCACTGATTGGGAAATGTCCGGAAGCCTGGCTAAGGTTGGAAGTGGAGCAACCAAGCAGTGAGGTTGAGAGATTGCAGGGATTGGTGCAGCCCGCCCAACTGATGGATCAGGAGGTCTGGTACTGGGTCCAGGGTCCAGGGCTGCTCCAGGAGGTGATGATGCAGGAACGGAAACCAAATTTGTCGAGGCCAATAGGGGGCAATGAGGATCATCTTGCATCCCAGCATGGTAGCTTTTTGTATTAGTTTGGGAATAAGGGGAAATGGAGGGAAGGCATAAAGAAGTCCCTGAGGCCAATCGTGGATTAGAGCATCTCTGGTAGGGTATCTGGGAAGAGGGAGGAGAGAAAAGAAACTGTTGCACTTGCTGTTGAAGGGGGTGGTGAAAAGGTCGCAGCAAGGCTGACCCTATTTGAAGAAGATTTGGTCCGCCACTGTCTGATTGAGAGACCACTCATGAGGCATGAGAATTGCTCTGCTCACCGCTATAACGTTGGACTTCCCAGGGATGTGCATTGCTATCAGAAACCGCTGGGAAGAGATCGCCCATTGCCAGAGTCTGAGTGCTTCTCGACATAGGGGGTAGGACTTGGTTCCGCCCTGCTTGTTGATGTACCACACTACCGACATATTGTCTGTCTGAATTGCAATGGTCCCGGTGGGAAGAGAGTTCTGAAGAGTTTGCAATGCTAAAAGCACAGCTCTCATCTCCAAGACATTGATATGCAGATGGTACTTGTGGGGTTGCCATGTGCCTTGGACTGTTCTGCCCTGAAAGTGCCCCCCCACCCAACCAGGGAGGCATCTGTGGTCACCGTGGCTACTGGAGGAGGAAGAAAAAATGGTCTGCCCTGGGGTACTGATGGGGAAACCATCCACCAAGCAAGCTCATCTTTGCATGTCTGTGTAATCATAATCATGTGAGACATTGGAAGTTGTAGAAATGACTATTGGGTGAAAAGCAACCACTGAAGAATCCTCATATGAAAACGAGCCGGGGGGACTAGTATGATCGCTGCTGCCATGAGGCCCAATGTCTTTAGGATGAATCTGGCCTGAATTTTCTTGCATCCTAATAACACCTGTACATGTCGGCGAATATCTAATACTCTGTGTAACGGAAGTCTCACTGACATGTCTTTTGTACTTAAACTTGCGCCTATAAAGGTTATAGACTGACAAGGCGACAATGCAGACTTTTCAAATTTATTGTGATACCTAGCTTGGAGCAAGTTTGGATGGTGTAGTTCCTGGCTCGTGGCAGCTGATGTCTGGTGGTAGCAGTAAGGAGCCAATCGTCTAGATAGGGAAACACCTGGAATCCTTGCCATCTCAGGTGAGAGGTAACTACTGCCATACATTTGGTGAACACCCTGGGGGCTGTGGTGAGACCAAAGGGCAGAGCTCAGAACTGATGATGACTGGCTCCCAGCCGGAAGCGGAGGAATCTTCTGGAGCGCCTGTCCATTTTGATATGGTAGTATGCATCTTGAAGATCTATGGAGCACATCCAATTGTCCTGACCCAAAAAGGGTAGAATGGACTGAAGCGTGACCATCCAGAACTTCGTTCTTTGTACAGACCTGTTTAGTCTGCTGAGATCCAAAATGGGTCTCCAGTCCCCTGTCTTTTTTGGTACCAAAAAGAACCTTGAGTAAATTCCGGATCCTTGCTGGTCTGCTGGGACTCGTTGGATGGCTCTTTTTTGTAGCAGTTTTGAGATCTCTTGGACTGCTTCTTCCCTTAGACTGGGTGGAACATCTGGAAGGGATTTGTTTGACCTTCAGGGGGTATGAACGAAGGGAATTCTGTAACCTCCGGATATGATAAACTGTACCCATCTGTCTTGAGTTATGTCTTGCCAGGCTTTTGGGTACAGCGATAATCTTCCCCCAACTGCCTCCGAAGGCAGGCAGCCGGGCAACCCCTCAGGGATGCTGGAAGGGCTTGTCAGAGAAGGAATCTCTGCTGCCCTGATTTTGCAGGCCCCATCTGCCTCGAGGGCAGCGTCTATTGTTGTTCCCTCCTCTGCCCCTGGAGGGAAACTCACCACGTGTGTCAGGAATGGCTCCCTGGGGTTTCTGGAACCACATTTTGCCACTTTTCTGACCTTTGGGGTATGGTCTAGAAGGAGTGGAAAAATGGACTCCCACAGCAGAGAGAGTCTTGCCTTCCTGCTCACACCTGGTCAGGGTATCCTTCACCTGTGGTCCAAAAAGAGCAGAACCATCAAAAGGGGTATTGGTGAAAGAAGCCTTAAAGGGGTCCACAAAGCTACATAACCACATCCAAGCATGCCTTCTCAAGGCCACACCTGTGCCTGCGGCTCTACTCACCCCATTGGCCGTATAAGAAATGAGCCACATGAAGGAGTTCACTATTGAATTAAGAGTCGCCAGCTGGGAGGTAATCTTATCCTGGGCCCCCACAGCTGATGGATCTTAAAGGGTATCTCCTAGCTCCTTAAGGAGATCCCTTTGAAGGCATGTAAAATGGCACAAATAGTTCAGTGACCACATGGAAAAGGTCGCTGAGGAAAACATCCGCTTCCCGTATCTGTCCATCATCCTAGACTCCTTATTAGGGGGATGGACAGATGAAGAAGTCTCAGCCAACTCCTTTTTCATGGTCGTTGCTACCACCATAGCATCAACAGGGACACCCTTTGTCAAAAATTGCTTGTCTTGTGGTGCCTTGATGAATTTTGTGGGCCTTCGGGGAGTTGATTCCACTGTGTCTGGAGCTGACCAGACCTTTCGAGCCACCACTGCCATCAGTGGATCGAAAGGCGGAGACACCCAGGAGGTGAAGGGGTGAGAACCAAACGCGTCCAGATATACCGACTCATCCTCAGAAGGGTTAAGGGTAGTCCAGTTCCCCCTCTGCCTAAGCATCTCAAGGATGTCTGAGAAGGAGACATCTTCAGAGGGGGACCTCGGGGACCCTTCCAAATCATCTAAGTCGGTATCCAAAGTGACAGACTCAGGGGAGTCAACATGCTTCCTCTTACATTTCCTCTTTCAAGGGGGCTCCTCTGAATGATCAGGGGAGGCCTCGGAAGAGGAGGATGCGCCCACTGGGGTGGCCTGGAGCACTTGTTCTCCTCGCTTGGGGTCTGGAGGAGGGGCAGAGGCAGACGCAGGCACCATGGGGGGAGGAGCCGAAGAGGCTAATCGTGGGGCTGACTGAGGGGCCAGCACACTCCTCATGACCTCAAAGGTACCCCTTCCCAGCAGAGAAGAAGGCTCAGGCTCCGAAGAGACTGGAACCCTCCCCCGCACCAAGAGGGATGGCTCCGAGGCTGATGTAGGAGCTGAGCTCACCTGCGCCGAAGCTCCAAGAGGGAGAACCGGGTCGGACAAGGGTCCGATGCCACTCGCCCCCTCAGAACTGACGAGGGAGTCTCGGCGTCCAGATCCCTCCAAGGACGGCGCCATGGAAGTGATCGGAGCCGAAGGAACCGAAAGAGTAGGTATCGGCGCTGATGGTTCCATGATCCGAACCCCAACTAGCTCTGGCTCCAAACTCAAGGGGTGAGTCGAAGGAGGAACTACTGTAGAAATGGGCAGAGCTGAACCCTGATGAGGGGGGCTGGATAGCATTTTAGCCAGGGCCTGCGATTTCAGAAGTCTGCTCACCACTCTCTCCAAGTCATGGTCAGACAGTCTCGAAGACCAAGAAGAGTGAGATGGGTGACTTCGCTCCGACTGTAACAGAGGTGACCCTGGAGCCAAGCGAATCGACTCTAGGGATGGAACCTAGAATGCTTTCGGCTCCCTGAAGGTTCCGACACCAGGATCAGAGCCGACTGATAGGCAGGAATTTCGGTTCCGGCAGGAACCGAAGTCGAAGCAGACACCACACCCGACGATGGCTCTGAGCTGGGAGCCGACGGCTTCGATGGCTTGGAGGGTTTCCCTGGCTGAGTCTTAGCAGGTGACCCTTCAAGTTTTAGTAATCCTCTAAGTATTAACTTATTCCTATGCTCCTGCAGGACTCTTGGACTAAAGGCGTGACACACCAAACAAGAGTCCTGCAGGTGTAGGGAGCCCAAGCAGTAGACACAAGAAGTGTGACCATCTGTCAGAGACATTTTCTGACAGCATGAGTCACACTTCTTGAATCCCAATACCTTAGTATCTTTGGACATCCTGTAAAAAGAAAAATCACAGGAAAAAAAGGCCAACAGTCCAACAGTAGGTAACAAGTAAATAAATAAAGACATTGGGGACCTACAGACACGGGATCCTACCCAATTTGGCTTTGTCAAGGGCAGATCCTGCCTCTTGAACTTGGTCGACTTTTTTGAAACAGTCACTAAGGCCATTGATGAGGGTAAGGCAGTTCACACAGCCTACCTTGACCTAGCAAAAGCATTCGACACAATACCCCACTCGGGCATCATAGAAAAGCTCACCAGCTTAGATGTAAACCCATATGTCACAAGATGGGTTGCAAACTGGCTCAAGGACAGAACACACAGGGTTAGAGTTGCTGGTGCCATGTCAGACTCTAAGCCGGTCACGAGCGGTGTCCCACAGGGCTCAGTCCTGGGCCCCTCTTGTTCGGCATTTATTTTTCTGAAGTGCAGGCAAACATAGGGGATTGTGGCTGACAAAATTTGCAGATGACTGCAAACTGGGCACCATAATTGACACTCCATCAGACACAGACATCCTCCAGAAAGGTCTCATAGAAATGGATAACTGGTGCCAGAGCCATGGCCTTAAGCTAAATGCCAAAAATGTTTAGTCATACCCTTTGGGAAAAACAAGGTAACCCCTAATTACCACATAGGTGGTAATCCATTAAACACAGAAGAAGTTATCAGGGACCTGGGGACCCAAGTTGACAGTAACCTCTCTTTTGACACTCACATTGCCAAAGTGGTTAGGAAGACCTTCTACATTGCCCACCTGATCATGAAGGGATTCACATCCAGATCAGGAGAGGTCATTGTACCCTGTACTCTTCACTTATCAGACCAATGATTGAGTACAACGCCCCATTCGGAATGTACCTCACCCGACACCTGCAGCAGTTGGAAAGACCCCAAAAGTTCCTCACCAAAAGGATAAAGGGGCTCAAACATATGTCATAACGATGCCCGACTGAAGAAACTCCAGCTCTATTCAGTCGCATACCGTCTGCTCAGAGGTGATCTGTGCCTGACATACAAGGCCATGTCCAATCCGGAATTAATGGACATGCTCCACCTCAAAAAATCCAAATCCACCAGAGCCACGAGAGCAAGAGACTTAAACCTCAACACGGATATAAATAGGACGTGCTGGAGGGACAGATCCATCACCCAGAGACTCCCTACACTATGGAACAGAATCCCAGTCCATGTGAGGCAGAGCCCCTCACTGACTCTGTTCAAGAGAAATCTTGACGAGTGGATGGGAGATCGTAGGTTCACCCCGGGAATCATCTCTGTATCACTGCTGGACAGAGGCACAGCAAACTAATGGGTATAGTATTCTCATCCTAAGGGGTGGTGAAAGCCACACACACTCTGGCTAGGCTTATAAATGCCCTAGGGCAGATAGCCTAGTATGAACCTATGAACCTATGAACCTATGAAGTATAAAGAACCGTACACACAAAAAAAAAACAGTTACCACACCTTAACAACACACACACACTATAACTATAATATATATATATATATATATATATATATATATATATATATATATATATATATATATATATATATACTATAAAAAGTAAAGTACTACAACTATTTCTACCTGAAAACACTACAAAAGGTATTTTAGAGAACAAGGGTTAGCCTCTAACTAAAACGGCTATCTTGAAGAGAGAAAAAGAGAGGTGGGGTGGGAACTCTCTAACAGTAAAAACGAGTTTTCTAAGGGGATGGGATAGAGCTAAAACTACACAGAGACAAAAAGTACTAACTACTATAATAAGAACTAAACGTTAACTATTTATATGAAAAAATTTTATATAAAACCTATCAAAAGACAAAAATACGACCTGAGCCAGCAAAAGCAACCTCGTAGCAGAAGCGGCAAATGAGATCTGGAGATCTAGCGCCAGGCATTGTGGGATATGGGGAGGCCTCGAGCCAGTAAATAGCTCTCAAGCCTTAGAAGATGGCCGAATCGGAGCCGAGGATCGGCTCCGAACCAACCAGCAAGAATGAAGGCGAGATAGACAACTTAACATTACCAATATTACCTTTTACATAACATATTTGGCAAAAGTTGGCATTTACTTTCCAGAACCTTTAACAAAACGATGCTTTTCCTATACTACCAGTCTTTTATTCAGATTTATATTGTTAAGTCCATGACACAAAAGACATTACAGTTTTGATTTGAACCATTCATTGTGTCTTTCAATAACATTGTTATTCTTCAAAAATATGTCCACCTTGCAATGGTTCTTCATTTTTTTAATCATCAGAATTTTGCAAAATCTTTTCTCAAATAGTCATAAATTAGTTCAGTTCTATTTCAAATAAAGATACACATCTCAATCACACTTATTCCTAAAAGCAACAAAACAGAACTGTACATCTCATATCAGTCCAATGATTTTTTTTATTTTTTTTTGCAGGATGTCTAAAGCTCAGTCTAACCTCAACAGATCTGGGCAGCAACTTGCAGAAAATATTTATCCTCTTAGCTGGTAGTGTCACAGGAGCAACATCAGTCATTCTAAATACTTTTGTAAGGCTAGAAAATTTCCACATTTCCTTTGAATTACTAGCCTCCTCTGGAATTGACACTTTCTCCACTTTCTCCCTACTAACAACTTGGAGTTCTTCCAACAGGTCATCAGCAACTTCATCAGCAAATGCATCCCATTCAGATTAACAGTGAAACCTTCTTCTTTGTCATAAGGTAAACAATGATTTGAAAAGTTAACACATTTTTACATGATCATTTTATACAAATGTCAACAATTAAATGAATAATCTATGTCCTATTATGTGCTATATAAAATCCTCCCATATCTTGCAATCAAAAATCTTCATATACTGCATATTAAACAGGCATACCGTTGTACAGATAATAGATGGAATTCTGAAAGGGTTACCATGAGCAGTTAGCCTTATCAAGAATGGCTTTCCCATTGCATTAACCTTTTCAGATTCCGATACCACTCTGTCGTACGGATATTCCATGAGCAAGAGTATCAGTGTAGAAGGCAGTCTTTGTGGCCATGAGACAGTGTAATGAGTCAATCTGGAAGACTGGCTAAGTCAAATTAGTCATGTGTTCTCCTACACAAATGTCTGTGGCCACTGATTTATACTGCCAGGAGATTCAGTGAATCATATACATTTACAAGGTCAGTGGGACAATTTAGCATCATCAAAAGATGGCAGTCACGCTTAGACTTTAATGCATCATGATCATACCTCTCAACCTGTTAGTGCAAGAATTCTGGACAAAGCCAAAAAATTATAGGGGTGCAAAGACACAAAATCAGGAACATATTTTAAACATTGCTTTTGTAAACTTAGAAAGTTGTCAGAATTACAGGCAAGATTTGCATTGGTATTTATTTTCTGAATGATATGAAGTCTGAATGTAAAATGTTTGTCATTACTTAAGTGACTTCAATCCACAAGGATTTGCTAAAAAGCCTCATGTTTATAAGAGGAACACACCAAAAATATGACGCAAAAATTTAGACATTCTGCAAAAATCTGGATAGTTGAGAGTTGTGCCCATGATGTAGGTAAGTTCAGCAAAGTTTAGCAGACATGTGAGGGTAGGGGGTGTAAGCATGTGCATATGTGTGGAAGTCCTTCTGCATGTTGATAGCAGTCAGATGAATGCCTGTGTGTATGAGCATGTTCCGGACAGCCTGGTCACAGTAGGGATTGAGACTATGTGTGTGTGGGTGTGTGGGTGAGTGTGTGCATGTGTGCGTGTGTGCTTGTGTGCGTGTGTGCGTGTGCGTGTGCGTGTGCGTGTGTGTGTGTGTGTGTGTGTGTGTGTGTGTGTGTGTGTGTGTGTGTGTGTGTGTGTGTGTGTGTGTGTGTGTGTGTGTGTGTGTGAGTGTGTGTGCTTGCATGAATGCCTACATGTGTGGGTGTGTGTGGGGGGATGTGAGTGTGTAGTGATGTTGTTCCATAGTGATAAGTTGACCACCAGAGTACACTATTGCCGCTAGTGATACAAAAATATGATTTAGAAACACACAAATGAGTCAATATTAGGTCATTCTCATCACAGCTAAAGTGGACTCTGAATTGCATTTTTTCACAGATCTCATAAATATACAAGTCTACTCAACTGATTTTTCTGAATTCTAGGAAATGTGCACTCCTTATAATACACATACATAACATCTTCATTTAGTTTTGAACAATAAGAAGAATGTTTTTTCTCAACATTTCTTCTAAAACAATCCAGGTGGTTTTTCCCCCTCTGGTACAATAAAAGTGTATCCATATTTTGATATCTTTGATATCCACACAATCACATTTTCTTCCTTCCATACATTTGTGATACATTTGTACTTTCATTTATATTCACTTATGAAAAATGTCTCTCATTGCCACAAATAGATTAAAACAGTTTTTACCTCTGCAGGAAACAAGCAGGACAATAGCTTCTGGAATGCATGAGTTGGCAACATTCTCCATCTTTTTTTACTGCGGTTGTTTCAGAAATATAAAAATAAAATGCTGAGATTACTAAAGGAAACTAGTCCTTCATCTTCACTCAGGGTCATTAATGTTGCTATACCTATCATGCATAATGATTATACAGTCTAAACCTGCATTATATGTCTATATCTTAGACAAAGCTTTTGCGTAATTTCAAAGCAAAATTACAACAAAAATAAAAAATGTCATACCCCAAGTCTTCACTACAGTAATTTAGGGCATGCCAGGCTGGTGTATTCTATACTAATATATTTGTGCACCCCCTTTAAAATGCTGATTTGTGTTATCATATCACTCTACATGCAATGTGGAATTAACAAAGTACAATTTTAGGGAAATAAATGTCACATTACAGAATAATCTACATGTGGAGATTACAACAATCTTAACACAAACTTTAAAACAATTCACTTAAGTATATGAGAAATAAGAAATATTGAACATAGAAAGTACTGAGAGGGGCATATTCATATACTTTTCACATATGTGCATGTATGTATTTATGTATTTACCTACCTGTGAATAATAATCCCTCCAACTACACTGTATTTTAAAACAACTAAGGAAAATGGCATCTGCATATTGAAATGCAGTGGAAGCTGGAGCTGCCTTTAAGGGCTAGCCTGATGATCCACAGATGGATAAGGTTTGATTTTTAACACTGGGAACCAACATAAATGGAGATTGATGGTGGAGAATGTCTGAGGTCTTACTTCTATCACTTCCAAACAATGTGAATGGCCATCAGAAGTATGATATCATGGGTCACACCACTGGCACCAAACAGATAAAGAATACAAAAGACACACAAAACTAAATTACAAAGCATGTTTTTAAGTGCAACTTTCTCTCTACGCTCTCTGAGTTTTATTGCCTTCCACTGCTCACTTGATCACAGACATGTTAATTTCCAGGAAAGGCTGACAATATGCTCCAGCACTAAACTACAAATTTGTGCCTAGCTTGCAGCTATAAATTGCTACCACCCTAGATTGTCAGGCAAAAGATCTTCCCAGTTACTGTTTCACTGCTGTTAATAAGTGAAGTAATTATAAGCATAAATGATAGCATACACAGAGCAGATTGTCCAATGGAGACAAATCCAAGCAGTTTGTCATTATTTAGCAGTAAATACAGTTTTATCAATTAATAAATAAACAAAATATAGCCAACAACAACTCTATTATAAAGTTAGTAAATAAAAATACTTTACTTAGAAAAGAATGAGTTAAGCAATACAGTGAGCAAGTAAACATACAGAGGGATAATGAAACAATCAAGAAAACAGAAAATGTTTTTGAACAACTGAAATACAAGAAAGAAAAGGGGAGTGGGATTCAATAAAGCCTACATGGAGTGATTTTCCATGTAGCCATAGTGGCATGGAGCTTACATGGAAGTAAACTGCTGTGCAATCCAGTAAACACAGTAGAGTGGTGTGCATTACTGTGCAGACACGGAAGTGTCCATGGTATGCAAATCACCTCATAAGCAGAGGAATTGCATGAAAATGAGGTTATTTTGTGATCCAGGAAGCAGATAGGTATTTGTGCAGATCTTGTGCTGTTGTTAGAATTGTACAAAAAAAATTTCCATGTGCAAGAAAGTAAAAACTGACCAGGGGATGTAAAAGCCCATTTAGAAGGTCAGACATGTCATTGTAGGCACAGATATGTGCAAAATTATGCCCTGTGTGTCACAAAAATAAGGCAAACTTATATAATATAATTTTTTTAATGTCCATATTATGTTTGCACAGCGCTCAGCAGCATGCAAACATGCTGTTATGCAAAAAATAATTATTAAAAATTGCTGGAGTTACTGAATAGTTCAAATGGACCACTTTGTCCTCAGATAAAATCTGTACGGCCCTAGAACCATGTTGGTGTCCACAGAAGAGCTAGCTGCCATCAAAAGGGGGTGTGTTACTATATGTGTAAGTGGATTGGAGCTCTGCAGTGCCTGCTTGTGTGGCGCACTGCTCAGCTAAGAAGGGGGGGGGTGTCCAGTGTTGCTGAGCAGTGTTTATACCAGCACAGTGTGTTTGCATGCTTTGTCAGAGTGCTTAACAAGGAAGGCATTAAAAAAAGGATATAGCTTGGGAAAGCCAATTATGTATAAATTACTGATAAGCCCAGTTCCACTGACACTGGACCATTCAAACCCCTCAATGATATACCTGGCAGGTAGAATTCATCATAGTTAGCCAATCACACAGGCTGCATCTGCAGCAGACCACTATAAACTATGCATACACCCTACAATCTGATTTTTCCCCCATACTCTGTACCACTGGAGTACAGACTTGGGAATTTTAACTGTCAGAATGCTAGGGGCTACTGCTGCTCTGCTGCATCTATATGTGCTAGAGGCTGAAGTCAGTGTGCTGCTGACAATAGACCTAGACTGAGAAGGAGAAGAGTGTTCAGGCCCAGCGTAACCTTCCAGGAGCTACATGAGATGGAGATTATAGAGCGCTACAGGGTAAACATGGACATACTACAAGAACTCATCAAGGTCTGCCACCCTCAACTCAGATGCAGAGCCAACAGAGGGGAACCCATTCCAATGATAACAATGGTATGTATAGCCCTTAGAATACTAGCTACAGCTACATTTCAAAGACAAACTGGGGACATGATGGGGGTCTCACAGGCATCTGCATCCAGTGTATTCCACCAGTTCCTGGCTGCCATGCAAACACATGCCAGTGAGCATGTTTATTTACCCCACACCCCTGAGGAGAGAACCAGTAATGTGTGTCTTTTCTACCATGTAGCAGACTACCCTGAGGTACTGGGTGTCATAGACTACACTCATGTACACATCAAAGCACCACCCAATGATAAGGGTAGAGTCTACATCAACTGCAAGGGGTATCACTCCATGAACTGCCAGGTCAGGTGCAATGCCCAGGGCATTATCATGAGTGTGTGCACCAGCAGCTCTGGCAGTTATCATGACTCCCATATCTGGCATGCAGAACAGCTGTACCAGATGCTTGCCAGGGGATACATCCCATATGGTCATCTACTGGGGGATGCTGGCTACGCAGTGGAACTGTGGATGATGACACCCATCAGAAATGTACACACACCTACTGAAGAATGCCATAATGCGGCACATGAACAAACTAGGAACATCAGAGAGCACGCATTTGGGCTGCTAAAGTCACGGTTCCACTGCCTCACTATATCTGGTAGAGCCCTGCATTACTCTCCAGCCACATGTGCACAGATGTTTACAGTATGTGCCATGCTATACAATATAATCCTGTTGAAACAGATGGAGCAGGATCATCACAGGGAAGGGACACACAGCCCCCACCAGTGCCAAGGTCCACACAGCCACACCCACAGGGGGGCTCAGAGGAGGAACCCCCTGAGGCTGACCCTGTAAGCAGACGTAGGTGTGCCCAATATGCCCTGGCCTTGTCAAAGAGGAAATGCATAGCGCATGCACTGACAACCTAGGGTCCTAAGGACTGACATCTCACTCTGACTCACACACATAGCAAAAAGGATGCCAGCCACACCACACAACCTGTACCTTACTGTGTAGTGGCTGTCTACTGTGTACATCAGACAGAGTCAGTTCTGAAGCACTATCTCAACTGCTGCATTCACAAGGTGAGTCACTCTCCTTTACAACAAATGTATAGGGTACTAGACTATGGTAGCATATGTATGCACCTGCTGCATGAATGCAAGGGAATAAAGTGGGCTACTGGGCTACCCACAGAGAACTAACAGCTATGTGGACAACAGGTAGTCTGTCCAATACTGACTGACCCATAATATGCATTAGGCCAGAAGGCAGCAAAACCCGCTGCAGTATGCAAGGGAAATGCCAAACAGTGAGGTCATAGGACAGATGCACAACTGTCAATGCTAGAGTCCCCTACCCCCAACACAGCTGTGTTCCCATACAACTGCAGTAACAGTATGTTTGTAGGCAGCAGACCACACAATCCCAGGGCTGTCCCAAGCAACCTAGCTGCATGTTCTATTTCCACAATATGCAGGGGTCAAAGTGTATGTCTGTCTGGTGTTGATAGTGTCAGGAATTAAACTTCACTTTCTAGTTGCTGGTATGGCTCAGTGGGTAAGTACATTAGCATGATTAATGGTTTTTATGGCTCGAAGCCGGCTGCACCTACTATTTTGCATGTGAGGTACTCCTATGATAGGAGTCCCACAGACTGTCAATATGTTACTATATGTTACTGCAAGAAAGCAGGACAAAGCCAGAGACAATGGATGGACAGTGGGCCACAGCTATGGACATTACACATGCTCTGAGTAACCTAGAAGGTGGCTAGTATAACAGCAGGTTGGAACAAGTCAGAGTAGCAGCAGGATATAAAGGCCATTGCATAACCATGTCAGTACCTACAACAAGTCAGTGGGTACCGTTTAGTAGTATATCACCAAAAAACACAACTGTCTGCGGAACAGAGCTGACATATGGGACGGAACACTGGACATCCTGCAAAACATGTACAGAGGTGTGACATCGGTAACTCTGTGTGTGGTTTTACATCATGTATCCCAGTCACAGCATACCTACAACCACTTGGAGCAGGAAATATGGACATGAACAGGAGTGGGGCAAAGGCCACATATAAGGAGAATGATTAACTAGTGGCCAAACAAATGTAGAAAGTGCAGAGAATATCAGGTTGTGCAGCAGCATGGGTACTCTGGTGTGTATGGAGTCAGTAACTCAAATGCCTGGCATCAACTCCTAACATCAATCTATAATGATTTGCCACTGATGTACCAGAAAATCACACTGATATTCAACACCCTGTACAGTTTACAGTCTGTACACTCCCTAGGTATGAGCTATATATTACGTTCAGCACACAGTCAGAGAATCCCTTGGACATAATACCATAGAAGTGCTGGAGTGGTGAATTATGGTCAGCAACCAATTGGCTGTAGCACACAAAATCCCTGACTGGAGTACTAGTAGGTCCGGACTGGAGTCACCTTAAAAGTACTGACAGTCACATTGGGCATGCTCCTACACTTGCTAATTTCAGCCCATGTAGCACATGTCTGATGCCTCATCTCTATCTATCTATCTATCTATCTATCTATCTATCTATCTATCTATCTAATCTATCTATCTGTATATATGTGTGTGTGTGTGTGTGTGTGTGTGTGTGTGTGTGTGTGTGTGTGTGTATATGTGTTTATATATAGATAGCTATATAAAGATAACGTGTGTGTGTGTGTGTATATATATGTATATATATATATATATATATATATATATATATATATATATATATATATATATATATATAAAGGGAACCTTAAACCGGCAGAGAAAGCAGCCCTAAGCCAACTCTGCCAAAATAAAGATCTAAAGATACTGAAGGCAGACAAAGGAGCAGGCGTAGTGGTCATGACCGTAGAACAGTACAACAGCAAAATGCTAGAAGTACTCGCAGATGTACACAGCTATCAGAAAGTTACCAAAGCTGAGGTACTTCTAAAATTCCACTCCATTGAAGCCACCCTAGTCCACCTAGCCTATCAGTACAAAATCTCAGAGGAGGAACTAGACTTCATGTCAGTTGACTCCCCCACTGTAGGACGTCTCTTTGGGATCCCAAAAATCCACAAAGATCAGACAGACCCACCAATGAGACACATAGTGTCATCCAAAAGAACAAAAACAGAATACATCTCCGAATTGCTGGACTTCTACTTTAATCCCCTGGTCCAGAGCTCCAGATTTTACCTTAAAGACTCTTGGGAATTTCTTAAAGAAATCCACAAAGTCCAGAGCACCAACAACAAATTGCCACACCTACTCATCACTCTGGACATTACAGCCCTGTACCCCAGTATCCCCCACACAGAGGGGATCCAAATGGTGAAAAGATACCTAGAAGTCCACAGAGGCATGACCTCGGAGCGAGTAGACACCCTATGCACGCTCCTCAGACTAGTGCTGGATAACAACTACTTCCAGTTTGGAGATGACATCTACAAACAACTAAAAGGAGTAGCGATGGGTGCCAAAATGGCCCCCGCTTATGCCAACCTAGTCCTATGTGCATGGGAGGAGGACACCCTCACCCACCTAAAAGGGTTTAACAGGGTCAGCCTGTACAAAAGATACATTGACGACCTCTTTTTTCTATGGAGTGGCACCCCCAGGGAGCTAGACGTTTTCCTAAAGGAACTTACGCTCAGCATCCCCTTCCTGAAGTTCACCATAGGTAGCAAGGACACTGTAGCCAACTTCCTTGACATAGAGCTCACCTTCAACAAAGATACTGGCACCTTTTCTTCCAGCATCTACAGAAAGCCCACCCACAGGAACAATCTACTGGACTTCAGAAGCCTACATCCAGACTTCATGAAGAAAAACGTCATCAAAGGGCAGTTCGTCAGGCTCAGCAGAATGGTAAGCAATGACGAACTATTCCTTACCAAGAGCCTACAACTCAAACAAATGTTTCTGGACAAGAACTACCCCAAAGGGCTAGTTAACAAAATGGCCCAGGAGGTGACCTCACACAGACACTCCAGGCACCAACCCATACTAATCTATGGGGACTTCAAGCATACTGGAAAGGAAGAAGAACCCCTACCCAGGTTCCCCATCCCCATTTCCACAGATGCGGATATGATTAAAGCGACCTTGTCGCACAACTGGGATATACTAAGCTGCAATGCAGACCTAAACAGGACCTTAGGCGCATGCCCTATTTTCACCCACAAAAAAGGGTACAGCCTAAAAACCCTCTTCGAGAAGAAAAACATTTCCATAAAAGAGGGCACCACCAAAGGGACCCACCCCTGTGGTGATTGTTCCTGTTGCCAGTACATCTGCACTACAGACAGCTTCAGGATTGGCAACAACAGGCCAATCCACCCCAAAGGGAAGCACAACTGTAACTCTACGCATGTAGTATACCTAGGCAGATGCTCACACTGTCCCTGCTTCTATATTGGCATGACCACCAGGAAGCTGAGCGACAGGATCAAAGAACACTACCAAGCCATCAGAAGAGGAGACAATAATAATGCCCTAGCTAAGCATTCTATCCAATGCAAAAAACCTACCAGATTTACCTTTCTGGTACTAGAAAAAGTCTCCAGCTTCAGCGAAGAATCCAGCACCCCACTTGAAGTCAGAGAACTCAAGTGGCAAATCAAATTGAGTGCTGATAACTACCCAGGCCTTAATGGTAGCCTTAACATTAAATGTATACTTAAATGGATCAGGTAACCCTTAGGACACCTCCCACAGGTATCCAGCCCACACCTGGGACCTCCCTACTCCTTATGTCACACATGACATCACTTTGTATATAAATACTCTGTTGGAATGCTGTTTTGTAAGATTTCTGATGAAGTTCAACTGCTTTGAAATAAAAGTGCGAACGAAAGCGCTCAAATCTTACCTACTTGTGTCTGAGTGGCTTCTTTGATTCCATACTAAGGAACCACAAGGTTTCTAGCTCTCATCTCCTGTATCACGCATATATATATATATATATATATATATATATATATATATATATATACACATACATATATATGTATATATATATATATAAATATATATATATATGTATATATATGTATATATATATATATATAGCTACATAAAGGTGCAGAGTGATGTACACCCTCCACATATACCTATAACTCAGTTACATAATCCACACACACAGGTACATCTAAGTTGACATCTGTGATATATATATATATATATATATATATGTGTGTGTGTGTGTGTGTGTGTGCACACACAGTGGATATAAAATGTTTACACACCCCTGTTAAAATGCCAGTTTTTTGTGATATAAAAAATGAGACCACAATAAATAATTTCAAAACTTTTCCCATCTTTAATGTGACCTATAACCTATACAATTCAATTGAAAAACAAACAAATCTGTTAGGAGAAAAAAATATAAAAAATAAAAAACATACAATACGCTGGTTGCATAAGTGTGCAAACCCTTAAACTAATACTTTGTTGTGTGTGCACACCCTTAAACTAATTTTTGTTGAAGCACCTTTTGATTTAATTGCAGCATTTAGTCTTCTTGGGTAGGAGTCTATCAGCACAGCACATCTTGACCTAGCAATATTTGCCCAGTCTTCCTTGCAAAAGCGCTCCAAATCTGTCAGATTGTGAGGGCATCTCTTGTGCATAGCCCTCTTCAGGTTACCCCACAGATTTTCTATTGGATTTAGGTCTTGGCCCTGGCTGTGCCATTCAATCACTTTAATTTTCTTCTGGTGAAGCCATTCTTTTGTTGATTTGGATGTATGCTTGGGGTCATTGTCGTGTTGAAAGGTGACATTCCTCTTCATCTTCAGCTTTCTAGCAGAATACTGAAGGCTTAGGGCCAAAAGTGACTGGTATTTGGAACTGTTCATAATTCCCTCCACCTTGATTAAAGCCCCATTTCCAGCTGAAGAAAACCATCCTCAAACCATGATACTGCTGCCACCATGCTTCACCGTGGGGATGGTGTTCTTTTGGTGATGCAAAGTGTTGTTTGTGCACCAAACATACCTTTTGGAATTGTGGCCAGAAAGTTCAACCTTGGTCTCATCAGACCATAACACATTTTCCAGCATAGTTTTTGGAAAGCTGATGTATTGTTTTGCAAATTTTAGCCAGGCCTGGATATTTTTTTGTGTAAGAAAAGGCTTCCATCTTGCAACCCTACCCCATAGTCCAGACATATGGAGAATACAGGAGATTGTTGTCACATGTAGTACACAACCAATACTTACCAGAAATTCCTGCAGCTTCTTCAGTGTTGCTGTAGGTCTCTTGGCAACCTCCCTGACCAGTTTTCATCTTGTCGTTTTATCGGTTTTGGAGGGACATCCAGTTCTTTGCAACATTGCTGTTGTCCCATATTTTCTCCACTTTTTGATAACTGTCTTCACTGTGTTCCATGGTATATCCAGTGCTGTGGAATTTTTTTTACCCTTCTCCTGACTGATACCCTTCAACAATGAGATCCCTTTGATGCTTTGTAAACTCTCTGTGAACCATGGCTTTTGCTGTAGCAGGCAACTGAGTAAATGTCAAGAAAATTCTACTAGGACAGTTGAACTTTATTTGGGATTAATCAGAATCTCTTTAATTGAAGACAGGTGTATACCCAAGAAGGCTGAATGCTGTAATTAAATCAAAAGGTGCTTCAACAAAGTATTAGTTTAAGGGTGTGCACACACAACAAAGTATTACTTCAAGAGTGTACACACTTATGCAATCAGCGTATTGTACATTTTTTATTTTTTATATTTTCCCCAAACAGATTTGTTTGTTTTTCAATTGAATTGTACAAGTTATAGGTCACATTAAAGGTGGGAAAAGTTTTAAAATGATTTTTTGTGGTTTCATTTTTTTATATCATAAAATCCTAGCATTTTAACAGGGGTCTGTAAATTCTTTACATCCACTGTATATGTGTGTGTGTGTGGGGGGGGGGGTTGCACAAATGTCTATACCTCCACGCAGAATGCTGGGGTGAACTGCACCTACACACACAACTGTTGTCTGATGGTAAAAGACCACAGCTGCATAATGACACAATCCACCCACTCACAGAACCTTGTACCTGTGGAATCTCACACTGTAGACAGACAATGGTGAGCAGGTGGTGTAATGTGCAATGGCTGCAGCGCGGGACTTGAACAGGCCATATTGTCAGTAGCCAATTCTCCACCTAGCAAATTGCAAATGGCCAGAAATGGCAATACTGGTACCTGTACACACATAGCATGGGTATTAACAGATAACCCACTGCTACGACACTACATACAATAACAGCATAAAGCAGGTTCATTTTGCAAGCCACACAGGCTGTGTAATACAAGGCTACTTTGTGTAGCCCACAAGTACTGTGGCTGCAACCACATGTACACCAAATGTAACTGGTGGTGCATGCAACTAGTACTGTGAGCTATAGTGTGTACTGTAGGTAGGTAAGTGGTTCTAATCTCACAGCAACCACCTTGTGTGTATGTCGATATTTCCCATACAGCAGTGCAGACATGCCCATCAGGCCTATGTCTGTCTGTGCAATGGTCAATCATTTAATAGCCCTGTGACTAGCATCTGCCACAACATTGCCCTCCCTGTCAACAGTTGTTGATGCCATCCACCTTAACAGCACTGGCTGACACTCTCAAAATAGATAAATCTACTTAACACCGAATGTGTGATAAGAGACCTTGGGACTCAGGTGGACAGTAGTCTCTCCTTTGATAGTCACATCACCACAGTAGTCAGGAAGCCCTTCTATGTGGCACACCTCATCATAAAAGGGTTCTCATCCAGGAAAAAAGAGGTTATTGTTCCCCTCTACTCGACACTCATTAGACCCATTATAGAGTACAACGCCCCTTTTGGAATGTACCTCACAAGACATCTGCAGCAGCTGGAAAGGCCACAGAAGTATCTCACAAAGAGGATTACTGGCCTCAAACAAATGCCCTACACTGAACGCCTCAAAACACTCCAGCTTTACTCTGTAGCATATCGCCTACTCCGAAGTGGTCTCTGCCTAACATATAAAGCTATGTCAAACCCAGAGCTGTTGGACATGCTACACCTAAAGAAATCCCAATCCCTCAGAGCTAAACCTAAACCTTGTCACCACAATAAACAGGACATGCTGGAGGGATAGATTCCTGTCCCAGAGACTTCCCATACTCTGGAACAGGCTACCCATCTATGTCAAGCAAAGTTCTTCATTAGCACTCTTCAAGAAAAATCTTGATGAGTGGATGGGAAATAGGAAATACACCCCAGGGATCACTTCTGTATCTCTGCTTGACATTGGCACAGGAAAATAACTTTCTTGGGTGGCATAAGCCAGGGAACCTTGTTGGCTAGGCTTACGTAGTCCCTTGGGCTGATAGCCTAGTACCTACCTATGAACCAATGAAATTTCGTGGCACATGCAATAAATACTTAGTGATGTAGTGTATACTACTAGATAGGTTGGGCTTTTAATCCCAATAAGGGTAACTCTGTGAGTGTGTGTGGGTAAATATATCCCTTTGCAGTGCCTGCCTCACCTATCTGTGTGCAATGGTTATACATTTTAAGACCCTGTGAGTAGGTGCTGGCCCTAAATAGCCCACATCGACCTAGGCATAAATGTTATCTGCCATCACATACATTTGTAGGTACTGAGCACCCAGGTGACACGTGTCAAGGGTAGCATGCCTTGTCATGGGGTATGCATGCAGGATTATGCTGTCTGCCCCCATTGTCCCTCACACACTGTTCTACACATATGCACCTAGGTAACCATCTCATATACAGCTGTACCTTGCTGATGTCATATTTCTGCTTTGCTGCCATGCCATCCTGAGCCGCTGTGTTGCCGCCAACTTTCCACAGCCTAGCCACTCAGACCCTGGAACAGAAATATACAAAGTTCTGACAGACACCTGTCAGTTTGCAACATTACTGCCAATCTAACATCATGCAACAAAGGTACAAAAACTTTGAGGTGTACTCATGACACATGCCAGCATACAGCACCTGTCATGGTATAACACTACTGCACTACAAAATGTCATGTAATGTACTGTACTCACCCTGTGCATCAGACAAATATTTGCATGTCTCTGCATCGATGGTATGGATGATAGGGATGTGGCACAGGTATTATCACATGCATAGGGTGTGGTGTGGGGGTGCCAGAGGCCTACTCTGTGCCAAACAGTTGGCATTGTGTGTGTGTGTGTGTGTGTGTGTGTGTCAGGAAGGGGTGCTGGTCAGCTGAGCCATGGAGAGGTGCTGTGTGTGTCTGTTGGTGACCTGCATGTCACGGCATGTGATGTTTGAGTGTGTGCGTGTACACAGTCAAGCTAGGTGCTAGCCCTACACATGGGTATGTTGAACAGCTGTGGATTGTACATGGCAGAATGGACAGTTCACCATCTCCGGCCATGAACACGGGAACTGGCTCTGCCAAGAGTGGCACTGGCACCACCTTGCTCAGGGTCAGATGCAGTACTTGTTGCTGACAGTGACAGGTGTCTGCTGGGCCTGTATCCCTCATGGGACCACCCAGGACCACGTGCCCATGGCCTGCCACTTGTGGTTTGGACAGCACCCTCCCTTCTGTACTACTGGAGGTACTGTCACTATGGGAGCATGAGTGTGCATGGCCACATGGACTCTCAGCAGATGTTGTTGCTGACCTATGGCCACATGTCCAACACCCTACTCCCACCACATGTTCTAGCAATGTCTCACCTTACTGTCTGTCCACTAAATCAGTGAAATGATGCATGGCATCACTAATGTGGTGGAGGGAGTCAAGGATGTCAGACAGTGATGCATCCATGATCCTGAGCATCCATCTGGTGTTGCATTCGGAATGTGCCTGTGCCTCCATGTTGGAATGAAACATGCATCAAGTGACCCATGATGTGACACCTGTGTCAGGTGGTGGATGGGAAGCAGTCCTCCTTTGTGCGCCCCTGTCAATCTGCCTGTTTGGGACCTCTCCAGCTCTCTGGCTGTGGCTAGTGTCTAAACTCACTGATGCCATTGATGCCACACTCTCCTGTTTGATGCCACCACACTCTGACTCAATGATATCTGTGGCTGCAGGGGGCTGGGTATGTGTAGGCATACTGACTGTGTGTGGGGACAATGTGGGAGGAAGTGGGATGTCTACCCATGGGACAGATTCAGCCCCCAGCAAACCCACCTGTGCCTCACTATGGCCACCATCATCATCAGAGTCTGATAAGACACTGGCATCAGGCTGTAGGGGGGGCACACTCCAACCCACATGGTCACCTGTGAGGAGGAAGACAAAATAAGTACATTACTACCTGCACTGTTATGTATGGTGATCCACACACACACATAAAGGTGAGGAGTCACAACTGCATTACACATACCACATCTTATTTCTGATCCCATGCACAACAAACAAGTAGACTACAACATACACAGACAAGACAGGCCCTTTATAACATGCACTGCAACTATGTCCGGTTAATTTTGCCAGTGCTATACACCTGTGAGATAAGCGATATGGCAGTGTATGTGATAGACCTACACCTAAAACACAGTGCATCCCAGTACCATGTCATACAGCCACTGTCAGACAAATAGGTGCATGTTATTACATGTATATGGGGACAGTCCAGCAACATCTGTGTGGCACAATGACAGACAGCAATGCAAATATGCTGTAGGTTATCTTTCCTATAGGCATCCTACTTCTCCAGTACACAGATGCTTGTGGAATGTGTACCTGTGCCTGAGACACATGGATGTGGAGAATCTGACTGTCACATACCATAATCCTCAGTAAACAGTTATTGGTACAGTAATATCTGTTACTGTATTCATAGCCTTAGTTTGTATGACCAATATGTACACTTTGTTGCTGAGGTTGGGACTGTGTCCCTCCACTAATAATGGCTATGACCTGAATTCCTGCTGTAGGGGGTTGCCAGATATGCTAGCCATAGCTGTCAAGTGATGAGATATGAATGCTGACAAAACAGTGACCTATCCATAGTACATCAGGGACAGTCAGGGACACCTGTACAATGTCTGAGCTATTCCTGTGTGACATTCAAAGACTGAGAGGAGCTGAATGACAGTACATCATGTCATATGACAGCTGTGTCCACTCTTATGTACTGTCACTATGTCTAACACATAATCCAGTAGCATTCGTACAGGAGCTAACCATTGTTGGAGGGAGTGTGAGGGCCAGAGCTGTGATGTAATTCACAGCAGGCACAGTTGAGAGGCATGCCTGTAGCTGTTGGATAGCAGACTAGCACAAACATGTCATTCTCAGAGATGCACTGCAGGCCTACTGTTAATCCTTATTCCCCATAACTGCATCCTCCCATGTGCATCCCATTATATGGGGACTAGTATTACATACCTTGTAGAGTGATATAATCCTTTTGTGCACAAATCTTTAAGACAAATGCTTCCAAAATAGCAGTCTGTCTTGGTAAAGCAAGGTACAGACCAGTTTTGCATAGGAAGCTGCTTGTCTTTTGTAAGTAATGCTCAATAACAGGTGTTTGCCTGTGCACTAATCCATGGCTCAGAGTTGTTAATTGTATTCAGAATAGCTGGGTAGCATTTTAATTAACCAATGTCCTGGCACAACAGTGCAATATTTAAATGTAGGCCTTGGTCCCTTTCTTAGTCTGTGAGATGGACATTAGCAAGGTATGGAGGCTACAGCATTGCAAAGGGGGGGGGGTACAAATACTGTCCACTGTTGAGATTTATGAGTTATGTCCACACTTTTGCATGCTATGCTTGGTCATTGTCAAATGACTTTGTGATTATCTGACAGTTCAATGTTAAACATTGTGGGTTGAGGTCAGTAAGGGGAAAGAGATGTGAGTGTCAGACGTCATACCCATCAGAATATGTATGCTGCTGCAGTTGCTGCTGGTCTATCAGCTCTTAATGTTTGTAGGGGTAGACTGTGATACATGTCCCTGTCACTTGGCCTTTGCCCCCACCCCTTTATGTATGGATGTTGTTTGGATCCCTTATTCTAGGGAGTTGTGAGGTATGGTAGGTCTGTGTCATGTAGCTTAACATACAGCTGCATATCTTCATAGGTTCATAAGTTCATATGTGTGTACTAGGCTAATGGCCATGAAGCCTTTACAAGCCTAGCCCATAGAAGTGGTCTGGCATTGTGCCACCCAACATTAGTTGCCAGTGTCTCTATCAAGTAGAGCCACTGGAGTGATCCCCGGGGTGAATTTTCTATTTCTCATCCACTCATCAAGATTTCCCTTAAAGAGGGCCAGTGAGGTGCTCTGCTAGACACATATGGGAAGTCTATTCCAGGGCATGGGCAGTCTCTGGGTTATGAACCTGTCCCTCCAGCATGTTCTATTGATTGTGGTAATGAGGTTGAGGTCTCTGGAGCATGTGGTGTGGAGGCATCGGGATTTCTTTAGATGTAACATTTCTAACAGACCTGGGTCTGAAGCTGCTGCTTTTTGCCTAGGACTCATAGTGGGGAGTGTGAACACTTTAGAGGACAGCAAGCTGTATGTGTCACTGAGGGAGCAGTGTCAGCTCTGTCATTACAGCAGTCAGGGTGAGATTACCCATAACAGTCCAGTCGAGGCATGTGGTTAAGGTACATCTGTTATGAAACAGTGCCAATCAAAGAGTAGTAGACGAGATATAGGTAGGCTATACAAATATGTGCAGTGTGTCCCTACATACAGGCTTTTGACTTGCTAACATGGGAAGCAGTTAATTGAGTAGCAGCAACCTATTTTGGTGAAAATTGTACGACTCAGTCATTATTTGCTGTATTCACAAGAATGTAACTGAAGTGCAATGCACTAGATTCAAACCCAAGACTGTGGGTGGCAAAATGTACTGTACACATTTAACAGACTGAGCTACTGAGTCAGTGCTATAACAGGTGTATTTGCAAGATATATGGGCATGAATACAGTCTGTGACACCAGAATTGGATTAGAATATGTTTTCTTATGGGTATGAGGTGTGACACTGAAATGTCTGTCATGATCTTCTAACCTCAATCTTTAATGACTTCCCAGTACTTTAGCAGACACATATGTTTTTGTGAAAACTATGCCAAACCTAGGGGACACAACTGTGGACATTCTGCAACAGTCTGTACAGTTGACAGCTATACCTGCAATCCCAGGCCTCACATACATCCATTATTATTAATGTGGCTGTGTACTGGTGCAGTGTCTGCATCACAGTCCCAAGTATACTGCCAAATTCCCTGTTGTATGTACTTGCAGTGTGCCAGTGGCAATCAGGATATGTTGGTGGAAACAGCTGTTTTACTTTAGAGCTGAGTGGACTAGTGGGCTAATGCACTATGCTGTAGTTGACAGGGGCCCAGGTTTGAGATGTGACAAGGGTTATTATTTTGCAGCTGTACCTAACACTGGCAGAAACACATAAGATGATTAAGGCACTTTTAAGCGGGTCTGCATGCCACGCCACTTAAACCCACTCTAATTATAAAAAAAGAAAAGAAAAAAGGGGTGATAGAAAAGTGGTGAAATGGGGGAAATGGGGAAAACATACTGAAAGGCAGGTAAGGATGTGCAGGACAGGTCCGGGAAAGGACCATAGCTCTCCATTTCTTCTATAGCAACAGCTGTATAGGTTGTACAGAATTTGGAATTTGGAGCCTCACACCTCAGAGAGAGGGGTGAGGGCAACATAACTGTGTTGATTAATTCATGTAATAATTAATTGTGTCCAGTTGATGTGGGTGCAAAATGGAGAGCTATGCATGGGGTAATATTTTTTGTGGTACAGGTGACCATTTATTTTAATGAGAGAGTGGAATGTTGGGGAAGGGATATAGATACATGTGGGGGTAAGTTGGGTAGATGAGGTTGCATTTGCAGACAGGCAAGACATATAAGACAGCATACAAGGGTGGTGTGTGACACATGACAGGGGTAAATACCTTGGATGGGGAGGGTGTTGTGGAATCAGAGATCCATGTGCCAACAGACAGCAGCAATGTGACTGAGCTTCTCACCCATTGGCAATCAACACTGCTCCTTTACTGTCCCAAAGGTGGCTGTGCTGGAGGCTACATGCTGGGGCCACCTTGTCACTCCAGGTTGGCCAGTCTGCCCTCAGTCTGGCGCAGGTGGTTCTCATAACCACGATGCACTATCCTGCAGATCATCACCAGTAGCTGATCCTGGGTGACAACACCCGGTACTCCCCTGCTCCCAGGGGGGGATGGGCCCCATCTGCTGATGTAGCTCCACCCATAGGTGGTGCAGGGCCAGCAGACAGGGCACCACCAGCTTGGGTCCCAGATGTGTTGGGACCCAGTGCCATGGCCAGCTGAGGTAGGTTAGGTGGATCGCCAGGAACCGGCCTACCCAGTCAAGTTGTGGTGTTGAGGCATTTCAATGTGTATAGGTTAGTAATGAACATAACATTTAGTTAGTTATAACAGCATTCCAGAACATTACAAATAACCCAGTAACATAACATTGCATAGTATATAGAACACAACAATAAGTGAGATAACAGTCAGTATAGTAACAACATGCCAGTAACAGTTACGGCATAAAGCTAACAACATAGGTAATTCAACATGCTATGTTAGTATGCAACCATTGTATTACATAACAATAATCAAACGCAAGGCCTAACATAACATTTAGGGAACAACATATGTTAATAATAAACCATAACCGATGTATAACAATAATAAAGTTTGATGAAGATAAGGGGTGGAGGGAGAGAGAAATACAATCCATTAATACCAGTATTGGCTATATAGTTTGCAACAGTACTGTTATATACTCTGCAGGTCTGCCCTTCCTTTATGTATAACAGTGCCCTGTAGCTTCTGTAGAATGTACATACTTCTCAAGCTATCCACATGGGACAGTATGGAGCAAGCTGTAACACCTACAGGTACACAATTACAGAGGACTATTACATGTCTGGGCTACATATATGACTACCAAGGTGTACTGTGGACTGATGTAGTGTGACTGTACTATTGACATAGTCATGACAATGATAGCTATGTGACAGAAGGATTAGGCAACAGTGATCACAGTCCATGACAGCATGATACTTGAGAGACATCTATCGTGCACAGTACAGAAAGTTTACGACTATCATGCCATCCTTGGCAGGCATGGGGTTAGACCATCAGCAGACATTCACAGACACACTAGGCATGTAGCCATACCAAGATTACACTTTATTGTATTAACTTTTATTAGCATTGTACTTTTTGCCTTTATTTTCTAAAGTCGTATCACATTCCTGAACAATGCTGTTAACAGTCTGTTACATCTGAACACACAAATTATTAACTCATAATAAGGCCTACTGAACCCATTTACCTGTAATTCCTGTGGGGAGAACATCTGTTAACAATACATAACTGATTCAATAATATTCACTAGTATTTGTCACTAGATTCGAACCCTGGTCTGTGTCTGACAAAATGTATTCCGGACACAGCATTTATCCAACTGAGCTACTGAGACACAGCTGTATATTGATTGACTGATATTTGCCTAGAGCTCACCTGGTAACAAAATATGACCTGGTAATAGAAGTAAAGTATCAGACAAGACTGGACTGACACTTGTACACACGTGCATGAGATTCATGTATGACATAAATACTAGGTGAACTGTACATTAATACACAGAATGCAGGTGTAGACAATAAACCCCTAGTGGGTGGAAATATCTGCGATGTGTACAAACCATATTGGAGTGCCGGGTTGTCTACCTGACCCATATACAGTTGCAGATGGTATACTTGCAGTATACAGCTATTATAGTTTCATACTTGCCTGCAGCACCATACCTCACAGCAGGAATGCATATAGCTGAAATGCAATGGTTAACACAAGACGATCCTGATATACACAGTCTACCTTCATTGTTCCTGGTATTGCTTCAGATCTTAGTGCAGAACAAATATTATAATGCATATATCTTGTAGTGCAGCTCTAAATCAACAGTTTGGTAGAACACTCTTCCGTAGCTAACCTTGAGTCAATTAATGGTATTCTTTGTGTTTTTAGTTCAGAGCAGATATAATAATACTTGATTTCATGAACAACAGCCCAAAATACACACATATTGCACAACACAGCTTTATTATGGGTGACTTCATACAGTTATTGTTCAAGTCTTTATCGCAGAACCGTTCATATAATGCAGGTGTTGCAATACAGCTGTAATTCCACAATTAATACAGTAGAACCTTTATTTCCTTAACATTATCAAGTTTCATGCTTTCATCTTCATTGAACTATACCTGGTATTACTCACTTATTTCAGTCCAGGTCTATGACTACATTCATTGCAGTACAATCAAAACTGTATAAACCTAATGGCAGTTAATAATTTACTGTTTCACGCTTACATGACTATAGATTGCAAGATACATCTCTACTAACCACACTCATGGCACAACCTGGTCAGGCACTCTGCATGAGCCTGTAGGTTGTGAGCTCTCTCCTCTGCAGCTGTAGGGAGAGATGCACACCATTATGTGTACCTGTCTATCACACATTCAGATTACGTATTGGTAAAACAATGCTAACAGTACTTACAAACTTGAGGGGCATTCCCATCCCAAGCATCCTGGACCTAGGTGTCCAGAAGTCAACTCTTCCATCGCTTAAGATCAGCATAATGATGATGGACCTACTCACCTGTGTGGGGGATACCTGTTGCACAGGTGAGATCATGTGCCAGCCGGTCCCAGGCTTCTGACTTGTACTCTGATCCCTGGTACTGGTGCTGCAGCAGCTGGATGTCATGAAATTTCACAAGGAGTCCAACCATGACCCTGGACTCCAGAATGCCCAACCACTGCACCCAGAAGCACACACCCTCTCCAACACCTGCCATAGTTCCTGCAAGGTTCAAACTCCAGCTGGTTCTGCTGTATTCCTGCCTGTTGCACATAAATAAGCCTGTTTTCTTGCCCTTTACTGCCATTGGGCAATTTTAAAATATGCAGTGTATTGCTTAGCACTGCGCAAACCCGCTGAACTCAGCTGAGTAGTGCTTAAACTGGCAAATGCTTAGCAGTGTGCAAACCCACTCAGCTTAGCTCAGCAGTGCTTAAACTGGCACTGCTTAGCAGTCCACAAACAGGCTAAGTGGAGCTGTGTGGTACCAAGCAGTGCTAAAACATCTCTTGTTTAAGCAGTGCTTGGCATGGCTTGGCACTGCTTAGCAGAGCTTAGCTGAGCACAGCAAAGTAGCATTTTAAAATAATTAGCATAATTTTAATTTGCAACATAAAAACTTAATAACTCTTCCTTGTATTCAAACAATGCACCTACTACACATATAGCTGTCACTCTAACCATTTGGCTATATGGATATGCAGAATGCTGCTATACTTTTAGATATACCTAATCTAATTCTAGTGCTTGTGTCAAGAATGTCTCCACTGTAGATATTTCTGCTGTGGCCATTGGGGCATCATTTCTTACGTTCATCAAACAACATTGTTTGGCCAAAAATTCCTGGAGTTAGGCTTCTTTTGGCACATTAGTATTGCAGACTCCATTTTCTATGCTCTTCCATCTTTGTTTTTAGCCTTTCTTCATCTCCATCTTCTCATAAGGTTTAATGGCATTGCTTGGGATTCTTCAAAACAGTTACCCACTGCATAGGACTCCTGATATGCATTGCAACAGTTATGTACTTGCCATATTAATCTGTGAGGGTGTTTTTTACAGATATTACTTATTTTCTCTTCCACTTTTCATCCTGTGGTTGGATGATCCCTCTATCCAGTGACTGTAATTGGAGTTTTCTTTGTATAAATTTGTATATTTATTCATTTGCATTCTGTGTTTGCTCAGTGGATCATGATCAGAATTATGGGTGCAAAGGCTTAGCATGCATTCATAGCCTGTTGTGTGATACTGTGGCATATAATGGTTGCAGATGATTGATCTTCCAAGTGTGGAAAAGTGAGAGAGAAAATTGCCAAGTAGTGGGCTATAACAGATATCCCACCAGTTAACATTGTACAGAGAATTGTCCACAGTTCAGCTGGTAGAGTGAGTTCATACCTGTTGTCTGCATAGCTTCACTAAACTGAATGATATGCAGTGCATGTAGTTTAAACATTGCAGTTTGCATGTTTGAGATAAGCAAGACAGAGTTGCCCTTGATTTCAGTTATCAGTGGTTTGACCTCTGTATGTGAGAGGGATGCTCCTATTTGAAATAGGATTGTATTGCTAATTTTACTTAAGTAGTTCAGTGTCAGTTGTGCTGCCCATTTTCATAAATGCTATAATGTTAGCACATTTTTTTTAATTTCATTGGTGATTAACTAAAGTGATATTTTGGTATATGGCTTCAGCACCCACATGGAATCATCAAACCTCTGCAGATTTGGTACTGATACACTATAACTCCAGGCAGCCTTAGGGATTGGTAGAGAGGAGTGGTAATGTTACTTTGTGATGTGGTGTATGATAACACTTTTAATGATTTAATTGTTCTTTTTTATGATTACTGCTGGCCTAGTATGCATCTTTAGATCTTGTTCTGATGTCAGAAGCTGTTTGTTAAATTCAGCTGTAGTATCTCTAGAGACCCCCAGGTATATTTGTCAGTACATTTTTAAGTAAGGAATCTTAAAGCATTTGGTCGTGATGTGTGCAGTTCAGTGGAGAATAGATCTTAACTATTAGTATCAGTGCTAGTGAATGGCTACTGCACATTCCTATCTCTGTTTTACCACAGAGTTAGCATACAGAGTTGCACAGTATGTAGCATAGTGTGAAGATAAGATAGCTACTGATTAAGGATCTGCAGCAAGGAATGCTAGATACATATGTAGTTTCACAAAAAAATGATCATCAGCGCTCTTAACAAAAAGTTTGCTTTGTGTATAGATTTACTGTGTCTGTGTTTCGGAGGTAAACAGTCCATGCCCCCCCTTAATGATTTACCCTATGCAGAATTTATTCTGGATAATTCTTCTGTAGTTGGCTGCTGTTCTTGTTTTCTATTCTGATGTAAAAGTTAGATTTTATAGTTAACCATTTCATGCCTTTACCATTATCCTTCACTCAGGCAAAGATCAAATATGTGTGAAGTTTGCAGATCTTAGATTATCTTATCAGATTAGCAGGGCTTAGCTGACCACAGCAAAGTAGCATTTAAAAATAATTAGCATAATTTTTATTTGCAACATAAAAGCTTAATAACCCTGCCCTGTATTCAAACCCTGCACCTATGGCTGTCACGCTAACCATTTGGCTACATGGATATGTAGAATGCTGCTATACCTTTAGATATATCTCTCAACTATGTTTAAGCACTGCTGTGCACTGCACCACACAAACCTGCTGAGCTATGCTTAAACTTGACCTTTCTATTCATAATTAAATGTATTTGATTTCTATTTTTACATGTCTGGCATGTGTCGATTGCTGCATGCCATGCCACGTAAACATAAAAATATATTTTTAAAAATTAAAACTTTATTGCTTATGCATACATTGATATCTGGCACTGTGATAGTGCAGAGGGTGTGTTATTCATCTCTGGACACAGTAACTCACTTCCTACACTGATTCAATAACCATGTTACATGGCTCTCTCTCGGTAATGTGCCTTCATTAATATGCATGACGTGTTACCAAGGTGGTACTGCATACACGGACATGGTACTTTCTGTGTAGGCTTTACACTATGCCTACACAGATTTTATTAAATCCTCAGGAAGGTCTAAACATCTAGTCTCCCTTAAAACATTTCTGAACTACAAGCGTTATTGGGCCTTAAGCTTAACTTATTTGAATTTCCAGGTAGAAAGATAAAAGAGCTACATGGTTCTTCCTTTCTGTTCTACTTATCAGCTATCTGATTTATATTTTCTTTTTTTTCATACAGAAGCAGAGACTAAACCAAACAGATTTTCCACATGACATATACAAACTAGTGAGACTGTTTATTTGCTCTTGGTTCAACTACTTCTTTTAATAGTCTTCTAATTGCATTTTATGACCATTTTCTTCCTTCCTGGGACCAGCCTCAGATCTTGTAATTATTTTTTTTCATATGGGAGTCACATATTTCAATCATAGGTTTAATTGCTGTATCTTCCAACAAAACGTACAGATTCCATATATTTCTTTTTTTTATATCAATGGAAAAAGATGAAAAGATCATGTATTTTCTTGCCACAGGAAACACACAGACTGCAGATTAAATCACATATAGGTTCATAGGTTCATAGGTAGGTACTAGGCTACTGGCCCTGGGGCATATATTTTGTTTACATGCTACAGAGTTTACAAGACTTAAGTGTAGCTCACATTTCTGTTACATTCTAATTTAGAAAACAGTGGTGCATTTATACATAAACCTTAAACCTCATCTTCCATTATAGATCTCAAGCAAATGTTTCATGACATGCTCTCAAAATGAAGTTTTGATATGAGGGTACACTCTTTTAATACAGTTCCTAATTCACTGTCTTTATAGGCTATCAGAATTTACATCCTTTGTAATAAGGTTAGGCCCTGCTTGAATAATCTTCACTTTGACAGTCTCTGGCTGAATCTTGTCACCACTCTGTTGATGACCCATATAAGGTACTTCTGTCATTTCTGATACTTCTTGGCCTTAATTATTAACAGTCCCCTTTGTAGCCTGCCCAATTTCTGATACTTCTTGGCCTTAATTATTAACAGTCCCCTTTGTAGCCTGCCCAACTCCTTCCTAACATGTTGAAAATATTCTTGCCAGGAGTGCCTGCTGACTGTAATATCAGCCAGGTAAGTTAAACTATAGTCCCTAACTACTACTACTAAGATATGATCTACCCACACCTGGAAGGTTGCTGGGGCATTCTTCCTCCCAACTCATGTAAATTAGAAAGCATCTCAAAGGGTGACCTTTCTCCCACTGCTGGATTCAAGGACACCTGCTAGTAACTCCTGGTCAGTTCACTAGTAGTTAACCATTTAACACCGCACAAATGCTTTGGGTCATCATTTGGCATAGAGTAACCATCTGACTATGTGTGAATATTCAGATCCCTATAGTCTATTTAGAACATATTGTCACCTCTCTTTGGAAACATCAACATAAAGCCCAGTGCTGCTGGACTTGTGGATTCCCCTTAGATACAAAATCTCCTGCAGGTCCTCTCATGGTTTGTTTAATTTGCTTAAACATCCTTTAAGAGACATATCTGATGAGCTGCTTAGGTCTAGTGAGCACATGATTATTCATCATGTGGCTGTAAACATACTTAGCAGTAAGCATGTACCCAAATACCTATAGTACTGCCCAGATCTCCCGAACCTGGGCAGGTGATAGCTGCAGGAAAATGGATACCTTGTCTACTGAGGTGTCAGAACAAGCCTTATTGGGAAAGTTTACCACAACATCCTCCTCTGATTCCTCCTTAAGCTACTCATATACTAAGTACCAATGTCTCTCTATCATGGCAGGGATTCATTATGTTAACATGCTAGAGTCTGTGGATCTGCCTCCAGTCTGGGAACTATATAATGTATTTAACATCACTTACCTGAAGTCCTGATAACTCTTATGACTGCTGCTATACCCTCTTTCACAATAATCTCTTGTCCCTCCAGTAGACTAGGGTATAAAAACTTGTAGTTTGGTGCAGCAGTTGTCAGAGTATAGCTTTTTGTAGTAGTTTGGTGCACTGGTTGTCTACAGACAGCCTACAACTGTGGTAGTGCTACCCCTGCTTTCTATCCCCTGTGACAATTGTTAACTTCCTTGTCTTAGTGAGGACTGGTACCATACATGCCCACTTTGGTTACACTAAACAAATTAACCCAAAGACTTGGGCATATACTAGAAATGGTGTCTTCTCCTTTTGCCTCCCTTCCACCATCTCTTTAGCAGCGTTACATTCCAGGTCTGCTAACCAGATTCTCATGTTCTCAGGCAGATTACTGAGTATTTTGCCTCTCAACAAAAGCTCTACTAAAGTAAGAATATAACAACCACTTACCAAACACTGAATGTAAGCACTTATTTCTGCAATAAAATCACTCAGCTTGCCATCTACCTCCCTCCTTTGATCTCCGAATTTAATATGATGTGTTTCAGGAGTCCATTTAAAACATACAAATAAACATTGTTTGCTTTTGACATAGTTTTACCATTCAATATAATTTAACTTTGAGATAGCATACATTGCTTTACCCATGAACAGAGGAGTTAAAACTTCACCCACTGCCCCTGGTCAATTTGGTGTTGATTATATAGCACTTCAAATGTTCTAATAAAACTATCAGAGTCATCTCCCTATTGGTCTTGGCATCTTTGGTACAGCTTCCCCCCTTCCCAATACTCACATGTCATTGGTGAAGGACAGTACCTGCACCTGCTTCATTTCTAGTGTCACTATCTGTAATTCTAGCTAGAATGGTTTGGGCTATCATTTTTTCTGTATGCCGTACACGCACAGTGCCTGCCAGGATATTTCCAGATTTAGTGAACTGTGTTCCAACTGTAAACAAGGCTACTATTATGTTCCTGGACAAAAACTGACTTGGCTTTACACTCCTTAGTCAGCTGTGACACTGACAGCTTGGCAGATTCATCACAGCTAATTTCTACTTCTTTCCTTAAACTATTCTAACATAAAAATAAAACAACTGCTGTGCAATGTATTTTTCTGTATATTTACTTTGTGGATGTGAGAGTACACACATCTTTCATGATAAAACTGCTTTACAGACTAGAAAGTACAAGGCAATATATAACAGCACTACACATCAATGTAAGATCTGAGTGAAGACAACAAAGATGGGGATTGTATCTTACCACTGTCACCATGTATGGAGGTTAGATGGACACATGGTTAAGTTTAAATCCCTGTTCTGCTAACCAATGTAAAGAAAGACTGAATGTGGCAGAAAGATGGGTTTTGAATCTCAGCACTGCAAACAAATATGAATGGCCACCAAGGATATGGTCTCATAAGTCACAACACTAGTGACAAACAATTGAAACTACACAAAAAGCATGCAATTGTGAATAACTAAGCACTTTTTAACTGTAGTCTGGCCGCAAGATTATGGAGAAAATATGAAATGCTGCCCTGAGTCTGGATCTTCACAACTCATGCAGAAGAATAGGATTTACACTAAACATCCCACTGAACATGTTCATTGGCTTAGCTCCCCAAATCCCTTTCTCATCACTCTCTATGAGTTTCAGTGTCTTCATGTGCTCACTTGCCAATATTTACTGTACTTTAAACACACACACACACACACACACACACACACACACACACACACACACACACACACACACACACACACACACACACATACACACAGGCGCACACACACACACACACACACACACACACACACACACACACACACACACACACACACACACACACACACACACACACACACTGCCCTGGATTCAGCAAGCCCTGCATGGTCTGCAGGACTAGTGCAGGAGCTCGAGCAGGCAATATGTCTGCTGTGCGATCCAGGAATAAGCTGTAGGGGCGTGCACGAGCACTCCTGCATTAGTCCTGCACGGACTCATCCCCTGTATGCAAATTACCACATTTGCAGGTGAAATCCATAGAAATGAGGTAAATTTGTGATCCAGGAAGCTGGAAGCCGGCCGTGCAGGACTAGTGTAATCTGCAGAAATGTACTTGGCCAGTAACCGAGTACATTTCTGCAAACTACAAAATAGAGCCATGACATCTCCAAATAAAGGGTGGATATTAAGTAGAAAGCATGTCAATGGCATGGCCATTGGCAGTGCAAACAGTTGCAATTTACTTACTTACTTAATTACTTTTTTTTTTTATAGCCGATCACGGCTGTTTAAGCGTAGGGCAGTGGCGCGCAAATGGGATTGTGCGAAAAATTTTAAAAAAGCCTAAAATAAGCATTCTGACAAAAATCACTATTTTTCCATTATACTCAATGGCAGGCAGAAGACAACACAGCCAGTGAATAGTGGTTACTAAGGGGGAGGCTCAGTGTGGGACCTGTAACTATGCATCAGCAGGCAATCCTATGCAAATGAGGGGAATGATACTGAATCACAGATTTCCCCTGAATTCTAGTCAGCACCCAACAGTGTAAATGCAGGAATAGCTTGGTACAAGCTTAGGAGTTAGCTAACATCATAGGGGGTGTATCAGGCATACTGTAAGTGGATTAGAGCCTTGTGGCTTGGGTTTGCCCTTAGCTTAGCAGAGGTAAGCAAGAGGGTGTGTCTGAGACTGCCTAGCAGTCTTTACATTGCCTAAGCAGGTGTACGTGTTGTGCACTGGGTTTTAAAGAAAAAAAAAGTAAACCAGGAAATAGCAGCTCTGTGCACATTTGAGCACTGTGTTTGTGCGGCACTGCCCCGGGCTTAAACAGGAAGACAATGGGAAGGGAAAACAGCAGTAGGAAGGTAATCAAGGTGAACTAGCATAGCTGGCAGGTGAAATGTATCAGAATCAGCCAATTACACAGGCAGCAGACCAGCCCAGCCCAGAGCACTTCTATAAACTATGCAAACACCTTTCCCTCTAGTTTTTCCCACATAGTCTACACCACCGGTGTATACAAGTGAGGAATTTTTAACAAACAAAAGCAACAAAATGATAGAGGCTGCAATAGCTATCATACAACAATATGTGGGAGAGGCTGAGGGTGGTGAGGATGAGAATGCTGTCGAACAACCCACAGTGAGGAGATGGAGAACAGTGTACAGACCCAGGGTAACCTACCAGGGGCTACATGAGCTAGAGATAATGGAGCACTATAGGGTGGACAGGGACCTCCTACAGCAAATTGTTGAGCTGTGCCTGCCAGGCCTCACACACAAAACTAACAGAGGGGAACCCATCCCAGTGGATACCAAAGTATGTGTAGACCTAAGAATACTAGCTACAGGTACCTTCCAAAGGCCAACTGAGAATATCATGGGGATCTCACAGGTATCAGCATGCAGGATACTCCACCAGTTCCTGGATGTCATGTCAGCACATGCCAGTGAGCATGTATATTTCCCCAACACCCGTGAGGCGTTGGCCAGCAATATGCATCTCTTCCACCAAATAGCAGAATACTCTGAGGTAGTGGCTGCTATAGACTGCATGCACATATGCATCAAAGCACCACCCAGTGAGTGGGGTAGGGTCTACATCAACTGAAAGAGCTTCCCCTCCATCAACTGCCAGGTCACATGCAATGCTCAGGCCATTATAATGAATGTGTGTGCTGGCTGCCCTGGAAGCTATCACGATTCCCACATTTGGCATCTGATGCAGCTGTACCAGAGATTTGCCAGTGTGGACATCCCTTACGGTCACCTCATGGGGGATGCTGGTTATGCACTGGAGCTGTGGCTGATAACACCCATCAGAAATGCACACACACCCACACAAGAACTACAGACCAGAGTTGTAACAGAGCGTGTGTATGGGATGCCCAAGTCGCGGTTCCAGTGCCTGGATACACCCGTTGGAGTCTTGCAGTACTCCCCAGCTACATGTACTCAAATTGTCATCGTATGTGCCATGTTACACAGACAGACTACATCAGGTCAGGCAGTGGGATGTTAGTTTTGAAGGGTAGGAAGTCAGAAACTAATATGTAGGTCAATCAAACCTAAGAGCTGTACTACACTGATATGCCTCTAGTCAGCATGATAGATTAGAAAACAGAATGAAATAGAGTACCTGACATATCAGTACAGTCATAGCAAATGTGTACAAGTGTCAGGTGTGCCCCTCCAATCCTATGCAGAAATGTAAAAACAGTCAGGTGTGCCCCCCCAATCCTGTGTAGACATGTAGAAATAGTCAGGTGTGCCCCCCAATCCTATGTAGAAATGTACAAACAGTCAGGTGTGCCCCCCCAATCCTGTGTAGCAATATAGTAACTGTCAGGTGTGTGCCCCCAAATCCTATGCAGCCATGTAGTAACAGTCTCGTGTGCCCCCCCCCCCACAATCCTATGTAGAAATGTAGTAACGGTCTGGTGTGCCCCCCCCCCAAATCTGATGTACGCATGTTGTGACAGTCAGGTGTGCCCCCCCCAAAATCCTATGAAGAAATGTAATAACAGTCAGGTGTGCCCCTCACAATCCAATGTAGATGTGTAGTAACATGTATGTGTAGGTATAATACCAGTGGAGCACAGATAACCAGAGGTGGCCGAGGTAGCAGAAAATATTTTAGCATTTGTACAATATGCAGGTATGTGTGTGTTAGATTGATGTGTGTTTCATATTGTGTGAGAGCGGTCAGTATGTATGCATGTTAAGGTTTGACCTGGTGGCCATTGCCCACTACTGCTGATGACAGGGCCAATTCCTCACAACTGCAGTGCCAAAGACAATTCCCCCCAGTATAACACATGTTAGCAGTAAGCCATTGTAAATGTATGGTGGTAATATGTGTCAACATCTGAAATATGGACATGGCATGACTGTTGGGCTAGATATACAAGCAGTACACAGGGAAACGTACCCTAGACATACAGTATATAATGTGTAACCATGTAATGGGCACGCCCTTGGAAATGTACATACAGGTATGCATCACATTATCTGGGATTGTAGTAGGGAATACCGATGTCGTCTGGCCGAACACTTGCAGATCACAAAGGTGATAAGACTGATGTATTGGGAAATAGTTGATGTCCCTGCACAAGCCAGCATTACTGGAATGCCCCATGCATATCTGTGAGTCAGATACAAGTAGTGTCCATAGTACACACGCATCCAGCTCACCCAAACACTACCCACAGGTACATCTCTGTTCATATCCCTGCTGTTGGGAATGGGTACAATATAACCCCCACCTGTGTATGGCAATAGCGAAAGAATGCAGCATGCAGTGCAGGTGTCCCATGCAGATGTGTCCCTAGCTGTAAGTAGCAACCTGTCAGCACCCACACCACCTGATCCATACTGATAGAACGTATGGCACAAACACCTAGAACACCTACCCTGTCACCCCAGGGGAATATACTGTATGGCAGTCTGGGACTGTAGGACTGACAGAATGCAATGGCCTGCTACAGCTGGCCTGAATCACTACCAAATTGCCTACAGGCCTCTGCCAAAGGCATGTGTCTCACCCGTACTGCCAATGTATGTTATGTCATGGACACCCAAATAACAACATAACAAACTCCACATAAGCCATATGCAAGGCCATGTAGACAAACCACAGCAACATGTCCACCATGCCCCACTGCATGAACTGCGGACCAACATGAAAACACAGCTGTGATTATGTAATAATTTTAGGGAAAGTATCAGAGAATGTATGCATAATATATGGAAGAGGATAGAATAATAGAGAGGGGGGTGGGAGCATGGGCAGCATGGAATGTGCAAAGTCCAATACACAGCCGTGTGCACATACTATCCTTGGCTGCAAGCACAAAAATGGGTGGCTACAAACCTGCCTATACACCACAATAGGGGTAATGTCCTGACTTATGACCGCTGCCTCTGGGTAACCTGTGTGAATCTATACAGCTGTGAGGTATTGTCACAGCAAGATAAGGCCATACTGTCATGTTAATGGATGTGCAAGTATGGGATCCTCTGCCAGCACTGTACCAAGGTGCTGAACTGGATAAACAGACCCAGCAGCAAGTGTCTGCAGTTCCCCCTCTAGAATGGCATAACTTTCAATGAATATGTAGGCGTTTGCCCACAATACTAGACACATCTGCATTCACCCTGTGTTCCCCAGGACATCACCATGAGCAAGAATGTCCACCTGACAGTACTTGAGGACATAAAACATCACTGTCTATAACAGTACACTTATCTAAATATCTCTGCTAACACCAGTACCATGTTGCAGAAGCAGCACAGACACAATCACCTACAGTACACATTATCCCTTGCACATGTTGACCCCATATTGCCAACTGATCTACAGATATCCTGCAGAAACAGTTTGCTACATGTAGATGTAGAACACAAAGGTCTGCACTGGAGTAAAAACTACCAGGAATGGATCCACACATTCAATACAGAAGAGCATACTGGACATGCTCACACACTTAAAGAAATGAAGGCAATGTCAGACAGCAACATACTGAAAGGTCATACTGGGCATGCTCACACACTTAAACAAATGAAGCCCATGTCTGCCAACAACAGTGGACCATACATATCTGACAGATGTTAGTGCATACACTCCTCAGTATGCGACAGTCATGCTTTGCACACACATTGGATAGGAATACAGACATATATCCAAGGACAACACACTATAATATGCCAAAAGTAGACATACATACATGTGTGGAAGAGAGTGACAGTGACAAAGAGCCTGCCATCATGAGGCCTGTCCCACCCAGCACACAACCAAATGGCTACAACCACATGATGTGTAAATGTCACTCACTATAGAAATTAGCCACTGGTATCCCTCAGCATTACAGACTCTGTGGTGCAAGTGCTAGCTGTGCAACATGACTGTACACAGTAGTGGTCATCTAGCAGCTGTATACACGTACCTGTGGAATATAAACCTGCGCCTGCCTGCGTGTGGTGTGTCTACCTCGAGATTAATGGGTTATGGCCCATGCACACACACTGCCCACCCCATAGCCCTACTATGACAAGTCTGCTGATGTCATCCACTTTGAAATACACCTTTGGGAAAAAAGTAGCCCAGTAATCTCTGTGGCACTTCCTATAACTGCATAATGCTGTAGTATGATAAACTAGCTAGGTAGGAGTTCTAATCCCAGATTTAGCAACTGTGTGTTTGTGTGTGTGTGTGTGTGTGTGTGTGTGTGTGTGTGTGTGTGTGTGTGTGTGTGTGTGTGTGTGTGTGTGTCTGTCTGTCTGTGTAGGGAGAAATGCTTTTAATTTAAATGCCCTGCTTTGGCAAGGCTGCTGATGTCATTCACTGTGAAATACACCTTTGAGAAAGAAGCAGCCCAATAATATCAGTGGTGCATCCTATAACTGTGTAATGCTGTAGTGTGATAAACTAGTTAGTTAGGGGTTCTAATCCCAGACATGGCAATTGTGTGTGTGTGTGTGTGTGTGTGTGTGTGTGTGTGTGTGTGTGTGTGTGTGTGTGTAGGGGCAATGCTTTTTAGGATAGTCACCCTTACTACAATTCAAATGTCCTACTTTGGCAAGGTTGCTGATGTCACTCACTGTGAAATAAACCTTTGGAAAAGAAACAGCTCAGCAATCGCCATGGTGCATCCTATAGCAGCGTAATGCTGTAGTGTGATATACTACTTTGGTAGGGATTCTATTCCCACACATGGTAAGTGTGGATGTTTGTGTGTGTGTTTTTTTGTCTGTGTAGGATGTAATTCTTTTGAGGCCATTCATAGTCACTACAACCTCCAATGACCTTCTTTGGCAAGCCTGATGGCATACCCAGTGAAATACACCTTTGGGGAAAGAGTACTCTAGTAATCTCTGTGGCACATCCTATAACTGTGTACTGCTATAGTGTAATAAACTAGTTAGGTAGGAGTTCTAATCCCAGACATAGCAAGTGTTTGTGTGTCTGTGTTGGTCATTCGTATCCTATGTGGAGGTGGCTGTGAGTGTGTAACAACTGGACTCATTGTGGAGCGGGCTTTGCAAATTTCTTATACGGGGGCCCTATTATATGTCACAATGTCCACCTTACAAAAATAACAGATGTGAAATCACCGAGAGGCTGGGGTGGCAATCCATACCCCTACATGTGACACCAAGGCCTGGCAAACAAAGTTAGCAACCCTTAGAGTACACAGAGAACACTATCAACCTATGTCTCATACACAAACACACTTGCCTAGGCAACAACCGCTATGTTGGTAGTACCCTGCATATTGCCCACAGATAGTAACCATGGTGTGATTGCAGTGGACTACAGAGGGCATGACACCCTGTCCATCAGTACAATAGGCACGTACATGCATACAGTGTGCTTTCATTATGTTCCCCATTGGACACCTGCAACACCTGTGGTGCCATCAAATGTAACCCACAAAGGACATACCATGCCTTAAATACATGCCCTGTATGGACAGATGCCACTGACACCAGGGAACACCTGTATCATGCTATCAATATAGGTGCAAGGTCAACCTGCTGTCCATTACCAGTTTCCGGCACATGAGGCCAGGACAGGCGCATCTGATGATAATCTGTACACAACATGGCCAGGCACCACAGGTACAGTTCCACATGTCACTGTACATGCATGTGGGATGTATGCACATCCCAGACAGCATCCATGTCATGGACTAAAGAACACATGCATGGCAAGCATTGCACAGCAATGGTCACACACAATAGTTACCCAGGTGACTGGATGGTGAATACAATACCCACCTGTGTGGGCCCAATCCAGATGCTACACCCCTGAGCCACACTGCAGACCATTGTCATGTGGCTTGATGCCAAGGTATACTCTTCACCTAGCTTTGTATAGCCTTCTGCCACAATCAACCACTACACACCCATGAAGCAATGCACGCATGCACGTCAGTACTGGCACCCTGTGTCTGTGTGTGTGGTTTAGGATGCTTTCGACCACATTCACACTCACTACAACACCCACTGGCATATTGAATCATGCTGTCTGATGTCAGACACCTTTACATACCCTTTGCCCATATAACCTCCGGATAACCCTGTGGTGCATGTGATACCTGCACAGTACTGCATTTTGGCAAACTAACTAGTTAGGAAGTGTATTCCTGACCCTGCCAAGTGTGGCAATGTGTGTGAGTCCCTGAGAGAGTGGGGCTGTTTTGACTCTGACAGCTGTTCATGTGGACAGGCATGTGTACTACACCTACTGTATCGCTAACATATCACTGTTGCAGATGTCACTCACCATCACATATATGTTTGGAGAGCTCCTCTATATGTAAGCTATGCGGTGCATGCAATAACTGCATAGACATGTGATAGCAATACATAGTCAGTCAGGGGGTTGAAACCCTGTACTGGTAGATGTGTGGCACAAACATGCTTAGATTTTACTCTCCCACCCCCTCCATGACTTACTTTGTCTCTATCTGTCTCTCTCACTCACTCCCTGGTGGATGTGAAGAACTACACCTGCTTTGCTTAGGCAGCAGCATGTGTTTTGTAAGTGATGCTCATTATCAGCTGATTGCCTCTGCATGAATTGCAGCCCTTCTCTAGCTGATTGCATTTGAAACAGCTGTGGTAACATTCCCGTAGCCAATTGCATGGAAACACACTCCAATATCTAGGAACATTATGTTGGTGTTGGGACTTTTCATTCACTGTGAGCAGGACCTAGATCTGGTGTTTAACAAACAGCATCACAGATGGATTTGGGATTTACCTCTAACAACATACACTGTAGAAACAGGCCAACACACTGGAGGTGGATGTGCCTGACATGACTACAGAAGGCAAGTGTTGCTATTCTGCATTTGGAGTAATGTTGGTTTAACAGGGTGTGTGTGGATATGGCTGATCTACGTGTTTTAATGCCTGTCATGACAGTGCTGTTTTTGAAGAAACCCCCATCTGTAGGGTCATCTGCAGACTGGGCAATGTGTGTGGCTTGTTGTTTCTTGTGTTACTCACAGAGCACCTATCTGAGAACTGCAGAAGCATAGTGTGAGGATTGCAGTCAGTATATGGTAACAGCCATGAGAGTTACTGACTCCATATTCCTCATATGACATATGTCACAACAAACCCTGTTACAACAGTAAATGTATGAGGTTATCAAAGGAACATGTCTATATTGGCCCTGTGTTTGTGCCTCCAGCCACAACTCGCTCACCCTTTGTACATATGTCATGCCATAAGAGGTGCATATGTTCTGTACACCATTATTTATTGACATCATATCTGATAAGCCAGTGAGATATCAGACTGCTACACATGTTATGTATAGTAGGGGTTATATTTGAGGACATAACCTGGGTATTCTGTGGTTGTGTGTACAGTACTGAGGTCTGTGTACTTATGGTTATTGTCGACAGTGTGTGTATTGTGAATATGTACCTTGGCCTGTGTACAGACTGTGGTAGCTGTGATTGTTCTTGGCCCTGTTCTATCTGATGTTACACGCGGCTACAGTGTATGGTACCCTATTGGCTTACATGTTTTTAGGGCCAAACACACACATGTCCCATACCACAGACAGGCATCAGACCACACTGTGTAGGGGCCCAGTATATGTATGGCTAGTGTGTGAGTGGCACATATGAGGATGGTGCTGATCAGACAGTCCATATCCTGTAATATTAAGCTAGCCTACCATATGTGGCTGTGTTCACATTGGTTGTGATTATGCACTTTCACACAGGTGTCTGTTACTCTGTGCTGTGACAGGCCTGTAGAGCCTGCTATATTTGCAGCTAAATGTAGGCCAGTGTTGTGGCAGTCTGTCTGTAGCCTGCACAGTGCTTTGTTACATGCCTAGCAGCTTAGTCTACTTACCCAGTGTGATGTTATGTCCAGATATTTGCCATATTTACTGCTGCCGGGCCACAATAACTGTCATGTATTTCTGACAAAGCAGTGGGATGCTGTACAGAGGAATGTCACTAACTAGTGGATAGTATGTGGCCATCTGACCTCTGCATCAGCAGTTATTATGTGTCAGGACAGACAGGAGTGAATGACTGCATAATCTATGGGGGCAAATGTATTCCAGTATTTACATGATATACCCATTCACATGGCTGTTAACATCCACATTGTCAGGCTTGATCCACATGTCTTGCACTAAGGGGTTCTGTGTATACCTCTGGACTGATCAGAGTGTGTCAGACTATCCACATTTATTGGCCATATCTCTGCTGTAGTCCACAGGATCTTTACTGTGCTGCCACTACAGGAGCCCTTTGGTAACCTGGAACACACCTCACCCTAAATGTTGTGTGGTGTGTGCAATGAAAGCCACACATTTCAGTAGCACTACATACCTAGGTAGGGGGTCTATTCCCAGTGTTGCCAAGTAAGAATGTACATGTATGTGAATGGGTCTACATCAGGTTGCAGATTATACATGTCCCAGCAGGTCAGCTGTCCATGTGGCACAGGCTATAACTGTTATACAAACCTGTGACATGTGTTCAACTGTACCCCAGATATATCACAGCCATGGTGTCACCACAGTGCCATACCCCGTTGTGGAATATGATTGCAGACCATCCTCATGCTGACACATGTACACCTACAACACAAATGGATAACATTATGGAGACCACAATCAACCAGTGTTACTAACAGCTATAATGCATCATTGCTGGATGGCTGCACTACCTGACATGTATGCATTAAACTTTACTCCTGCCAACATGTTACACTGCAGCTTTGGTACACTCTAGTACAGTCGCCGTGTGCATCAGAACCATATTATTCTGTCCCTGCATCAATGTTATGGATGACAGGGATGTGGCACAGGTATCATCAAATTAACTGGGTGTGTTGTTGGTTTGTCAGAGGTCAAGGGTGGGCCATACATTTGACACCATGTGTGTGGGTGAGGGGTGCAATGAGGTGAACTTGGCATGGTGATATGGTGTGTGTAGGTATGCGGTTGCGCTAGGTGTGTTTGTATAGTGTGTGGGTATGCATGCACACAGTTCTGCTATGTGGCTGCCCTACACAGGTGTTTATGGACAGCTGCAGACAATACCTGTCAGGGTGTGCAGTTCACTGTCTCTGGCCATGGACAAGTGGACTGTGCCTGCTAGGGGTTCCATGGGCACACCCAGGTACAGGCCTCAAAGTGGTACTCTCCCCTGATGATGACAGATGTCCCCTGGAACTAGGTCCTTCCTGGGACTGGCCAGGACCACATGCTCATGCCCTGCTGTGTTGTGATGTGGACTGCGCCCCTCCTTGGTATCCTAGCACATCCATGTTGACTGCCAGGTGTTGGCGCTGCTGGCCTACATCCACGTGGATGTCACCGCTCTCTCACAACATGTTCAAGCACAGACAAACCACGGTCAATGAGGACCATCATCTCACCAGACCGTCTATCCATGAGCTCAGTATAAGCACGGATGGCACCAGACAGTTCACGAAAGTGGTCGCTTGCAGATGTGAGAGCAGCCCTCTGCAGCCTCAGGCCCTATCTGGTGTAAGATTTCATACGTGCCTGCACCACCATGACAGCCTGAAACATGCACCTGATGGTACCAGTTGTGATGCGTCTGCCAGGGGCATGATGACCAGCGGCCCTACCATGAACATCCTGGGACATCTGCCTATGTGGTGCCCTGCTGGATATCCGGCTATGCCTGCTGTGACCAGACACAGTAGGCATGGTTACCATACTCTCCTGTGCACTGCCACCAAATGCCAGCTGTCCCTCTGCTATGGCCACTGGTGATGGGGTATGTATAGATACTGAAACTGTATGTGGGGTTGGGGTGGCTAAAAGGGGGATTCAAATGATGGCACTGTTTCGGCCCCTGACAACCCCACCTGTGCCTCAACAGTACTACCATTATCTTTGGTGTCTGTATGTACACCAACATCAGATTGCATGCAGGAGGGACCCTGACCCACCTCACCACCTGTGGGGGAAAACAAGAAACACACTTTAAGACCTGTACAACATTGCATAACACTACACAGATAAATGCACACACACATGCACACAGACACATGCACTCAAGCACACACGCACACACACACACACACACACACACACACACACACACACACACACACACACACACACACACACACACACCATCTTAATACCTACCTGTCCATGACTTTACTGATAGTCCCATGTTTATCCACCTGCGTTCTCCGTCCTGCATCACACTTGGTAACATACACTCATTAATGCCACTCATTAATGTATAATTCCTCTAAATGCCTAGACAAGTGATCACAACACAAGACCTGCTACTTTATTACCTTCCTGACCTGAGTGGAATGGTTTTACATGGCCTAACTACTGTCATTCAGTGTTCACCATGTGTATGTCCAGATATCGTGAGCATGGCCCCTATATGTGAGGGGTTACTATGTTCACTCCATAATATCATGCACTGTAGTGTCATGTGTAAATATTGCTCAGTACATGCCAGATATGTTGCTCAATCAACCTATCATGTGACAACTGCAATATATGGATAAACTCCCTGGTGTTGTCTAGTAGTTCTCCAATGCATCTCTAGTGCTGCATATGTGGGATTTCAGTCAACTCTCTGCTGAATGTGATATTAAGGGGATACCTGGTGTCTACCTTCCCTCCCAATGTATGTTCCATGCTACATACCTTATTATACTATCAGCTGTCCTGTGATTACATACATGGCAAATATTCATGGTGTGCCATGTGTCAGTCCATGTCCATGTACTGCACAATTCCAAAGGGAAGTACTGCTGTATGAACAACCCCACAATCACACATGTGCATACATGGACACCCACACAAACACACACACATGCACACACACACACACACACATCTTCCATGCATCACCCACCCTCCACTTCACCAGAGTGACCCTACAGACAAACTAACCAACCACCAAAACACACACACATACAGGTGAGGTGGCACAATGAAACTACAAACAGTCCTCCTATTACCCACCTGTCAACATGCATAACATCTGGTACACAGCAGCATGCAGTCCAACTATAGTCAACCCATGCTAGCAACAGTATACATGTGTGTGATGCATGTGCTGTGTTAGTAGGTAATGCACCTTTCCCTGGATACCACTGCACCCATGTACACAGTATTGCTGTGCACCTGTTCTGCACCCTGCCATATACTGTGCACTAAACTTCACAGATGAACAACACATTGCTGAATGTGTGGTACTGTGTCAGTTATGTCAGCTCTAAAGCTCACAGCCCCTATGATTTTCAGCAACACATACCTGGGATGATATGTGGACAGATGTCATTTGTAAATGCCCAATGTCTGGTTTACAGATCTCAACATCAGCGGACCATGTATGACCAATCCAATACTATTACAATGACAACCATCAGAGCATATTGTGGCTATGGGGAGTGTACACACTTTTATTGGTATGACACTCTTCCTTGATCTGCAATGGGGCCACATCACCGCATATATTAACAGTACATGAACCCAATATGTGACATATGTCCTGTACATTCACATGCAGTGTCTATGGAATGTGTTAGGTGTGCAGATGCTGACCGCAATGCATACACTCCATGTGTGCATATGTGTGAACACCCTTATCATGACAGTTTGTTGCACCCATTGTTATGTGTACTACAGCAGTCACTACTCCTGGCAGGGGTATACAAGCATGCGCCATCTGTATTTGCCAGTGTATGTTCAGTCTGCCCTACACATGTCCCCCAAATCTGCATGATTGCAAGGTCTACTCATGTGCACATCCCTTGGTGTCCACACACTGCCGTCACTATTGCTGTGGGGGTAGGGTTACATCTGCCACAGTTCCTGAACCTGACTGTGTGCAGATACAGCCATTCTTAGCATCCTTAGGATCCCTGCTGCAGTGCACTGGTGTGCCATGCTGACACCCCCTCCCCACCTTCAGCCTTTTTGCAGATGCTTGACAAGTAAGGCCTACACATGTGTGTCAGTTTGCAGTGTCCCTTACACTACACATCACATGTTACAGCCTAGTCCCAGCTGATACTGTGGACCACAGTAATACGTTATGCCATAGTGTAACTCTGTAACAGTTGCCATTGTACTACTGGTGTATACACTGTTGTTGCACTGTATACGGGTGATGTTTCACACATGTCCCTACTGTAGGCCATGTCTCCCACCATTATGTCACTCCCTGTGGACACATTCCACAATGACAGGATGTTAGTTATCTTGCAGGTGTCTGACATACCCTTCCAACATCCCATCATGGTCACCACTGTGATGCCATGCATTTAACAGCAACAATATGTGCACATGTACAGCATGCATTCTGGGTAGGTGTGTTAGATGTGTGCATGGAATATACCACAGGCATTACATGCCCGGTGTATTGGTAAGCATCAACATAAACCATTCTCACTGGCTACAGGCTGCTGCCTTGGTGGTATACCGGAGGGACCTACATAAGAGGGTGAGAGATGCAAAGTCAGTGGCCTCACCTGTGGTATTGCTACAGGGTGGGTGCAGCATTACAGTACATCAGCAGTACATGTCCACAATACTACCACATATGCACATCTGTTTATCACTACTATGCAGCAACAAACTATATCTATGACATGTCAGATATGCATATTCTACCTGTACAGATGTGGATGCATATGCAACAGTGGTCTACTGATGTGCCCTGTGTCCTTACCTGCACGCTCCTCAGCCAGTGTGTGGGTAGCACCCACCTCCACAATGGTGTCCAGCAGTTGTTGGCTATACAGATGGGCAGGTGCCATGAGGCTGGTGAGGAGCTCCTCAACACGTGTCGGGGGCATGGTTGGCATGCCCCCCCTGTTGCAAGGTGATCTCCCCGGACTGCAGCAGCACACCGACGGGCATTGCGAAGCAGGTCAGAACAATAATGCTGGACCTGATCATAACTGCGGTTATGCAGTCCGACATCATTGACCCTGTGGACTAGGTCATTCCACAGGGTGTTCTGCACCTGCTGCTCATGGGTGTCCTGGCCAAATAGGAGAGGGTAGTGCTGGATTAGGTGGTTTATCACTATGTCATTCTCAGCAGCTGAGTAAGGTGGGAGCCTTCCATGTGACATCTTGACTGAAAGACATAAAGATGGAAACAGCTCTGAGCAACTCATACAGCAAGGCTACCACAGTTCTTAATACACATCTCTGTCACCCCTCCCCCACCATATCAGCAAAAACAAACCGTACACTCAACTCATTAGGTATGGCTACAGCCTGCCTACCAGTGGGACAGATATTGTATTGTACCACAATTTGTGCCATGTGTTTGTAGCCATGTTCCCTCTGTGGACACTATAATTGCTGGCCTATTACAGATTATTCACCTGCATGCCATTGTCAGGGCCACTATGGCTCCATATATGCCTCTGGTATGCTTGCTATGTGATTGCTTCTCATCTGACATGCTGTGTTATTGGGGATATCTATGCATGCTGTTGGACATGTTCCGGGATTGTGTAGACTGTTACTACCCATATATGTTCTATAACAGTGACACAATAGCATGTTTAGGGAATATTTTCCAGCAGAACCACCTCTCCAAACTCATCTGCCCATGTTACCAAGCCACATCACATGCAGGACCCACCCTGGGGCCTCCTCATGTACTGGTCCAGCACTATGTTCAGGTGGAAGCAACTCAGGGGATATTGTCCCCTCACGGGGGCACACACAGACATGATCTTGTCCCCTGAGGTCAGGTCCAGGGTCTGTTCCATAGCGGGCTCCACAGACACATGTGGGATGTGCTACATCACCTTGAGGCACCCAGTACACATTCACAGAGTCCACATGCTCCTCCTGCTCATCCTCCAGGCCAGGCACCTACGGGATGTGGACTGCTGTTGTGAGTAGCAGTAGGTGGGAGGCTTGTTCCCATTGTGTCGATATTGAGGCCCATGGGGCTTCCAATGTACAGGCCACACTCACCATCCAGGATGTTTACCCACCACATGTGTCACAACCTCTATATCTACCAATCCAGACCACCTCCACACCTATATCAGCCATACTTCCCCATATTCCTATTTCCTACTTCACAGACAAGAGCAATGTGGTCCCAACAAGGGGTTCACATGTGACATACCCATCCATGTTGCACACACTGACAGCTGTATACATCTGTGTGTATTGCTATGTGTGCTGTTCCCTCACACATAGCATGCAGCACTGTGTTGGTAATATAGGGGACATTTATTTACATACATATATGTGTGTGTGTGTGTGTGTGTGTGTGTGTGTGTGTGTGTGTGTGTGTGTGTGTGTGTGTGTGTTTATATATATGTCTACATATGGGTATCTGTATATTTGTGGACACACATGTGTGTGTATATATATATATATATATATATATATATATATATATATATATATATATACACAAACACGTATACATACCTATATATGGGGTACATTCAGCCATCAGGTCTACAATCTCACAACAATTTACTGCACAGCTACACTGTTCTGCCTTGCTACAATACAGACAGGTGCCACATATGGACACAGCCTAACATTAGGGGGGTATATGTAGGGCCAGATTGCAGGTAACCCTATTACACACCTATGGCATTCCAGCATCCTACAATACAGGTTAACCTGAGTATCCTGCAAGTGGTGGGCTGTGGAACCCACGTGTCCATCATTATGGCATTACTTCCACCACCAGCTATTGGCCACAGTAATATACATGCTTCCCATTACACAACAGACACTATGATGGCTTACATCTTATCAGTCAGTAATGCTCTGCACAGTTGATGGGTATGGCCCACTACCCATAGGAACAGACTCTATTGTCCTTAGCAGTTGTTCAGCTGAACATCATTACAACAACAACAACACCTGATGGCACATATAAATCATTCCACATCATCTATGGGCCAGTTACTACAGTCAAAATGCATGCATATATACTTCACATACCTGTTGTGCAAATGATGTCTCTTCTAGATAGTTTACAGGATGGATTTATTTTTTTTGTTGTGTGTTTTTTTTTTTTTTTGCCTTTCACTCACTCTCTCACTCTCTGTCTCAGTCTCTCTCCAGTAAATGGATTGAGCTGCTTTGAATAGATTGCAGCATGACTTTTGTAGGTGATGCACATGATCAGGTGATGGCCTCTGTACCAATCAGTGCCCTCCACTTGCTACCTGCATGCAGCATGCTGTGTAGTACTTCCAGTTACCACTGCCATGGCAACTTACTACTATAAATCCCTACATCATGTGGGCGTGGTCCCTTTACCTTTCCTGTATGGTGGACATCCTTCCTGTGTGTGGGCAGCAGTGTTATAGACAGCAGGTAGCAATACCTCTTACAAGAGAACTTGCACACTCAGGTCAGCTACATATTTGTATGAGGTTCCAGAACTACAGATAGAGTGTGAGTAGTGTTGTTGTATGCATTCTTTAGCACCAGTGTTACAGGGTCTGTGTGTATATACTAGTTTAAAATGGAATGTAGTCTGTCTGCATAGCTCTCAACTGTGGACCTATCCACTTGATGGCCAGAGGTGTGCCTATTATGTTTTGTCTGTCCACCACACAGGTCTTATGTCAGATATATCACTGGCAGTGTGTGTGTTGAGTGCTATCAGTACATGGCTACATCCATTTCTGTTTCTAACTTCATATTCCTGGCTAAGGGTATGTTGCAGACTATCCTGTAACATCAGTGACTTGCTTAGTGTATGACAACAGTATTTCACATATGGGCCTGTGTTCCAGCCTCTGTCCTCCATTTACATACCAGGCTTTGTCCATATGACATGCCGTCAGGGGTTGTTATGTAGTGGGCTGTGAGTATTTCATGCTGCCATTCCTGCCATCAGTCCACTGCTGTTGTATCCCCCCACACATACTGTGGGTTTAGGTCCATATATGTGTGCGCTTCACCTACACAATACATGTGTGCCCTTATGCACTCCAAGAGGCCAGTGTATGTAACAGTGGTATATGGCCCTTTATGTCAGTCTATGATGGGGATGCACCATAACTAACCTAGGCTGTTACAACATGTGGGGGTATCAGGGGTAAGATGCCTTAAGGTATCTGGATGTACATAACCATACAATTCCCCTTGGGTAAATGCAGGCCTACTGTTTCCTGCCAGACAGACTTCTCTGTTTGTCAGTGTGATTGTGATGGTGTCAGTTATGCCTTGTTATGTAACAGATCCATCCCATTTTGTCAGCTAAGGCCTTTGCCCCTGAGGGATTGTGTACAGAGTGTAGATAGAGGCTGCTGGAGTATACATCTGCATTACTTACTGTTGATTGATTGTTATCCTATGGCCCAGTCTGTCTTTACTACTGTACTACTTGAAGGCCTCGGCCTGGACAGCAACATATGTAAACTTTTCCAGAATACTGTATTAATATAACTGTTTCACAGTTGCATTAGCCTATTTATATGTATGGCAGAGTCTAAACAGCTATATGCCATGGCATATACAATTGTAATAGTACACAAAGAAAGCTTTCCCATGTATGCAAACCTGTGTGTGGTGTTATATCCTATGACATCTCTGTGGGTATATGTTGCAGGCAACAATTGTCATTTGTATGGGTGTCTCATACAGTGTCCAGTTGGTAAGGTAGCAACTGTAGGCATAGTGGCACTTCCATATTGTGAGCACCTTCTACATATGTATCTTCCTATACATATCTGTGTGTGTGTGTATGTGTAGTTACATATCTATCTATCTATCCATATATATATATATATATATATATATATATATATATATATATATATATATATATCTAACCCAGCCACTGGGGATGCACAAGCCAGTGCATTTCTTTGTGCCGGTCCCAAGCCCGGATAAATGGGGAGGGTTGCATCAGGAAGGGCATCTGGCATAAAATTTTGCCAAATCATACATGCAGACAGTACAGAAATACATACCAGATCGGTTGAGGCCCGGGTTAACAATGACCGCCACCAGTACTGTTGGCTAACAGGGTGCTGGCAGAAATTGGGCTACTGTTGGCCGAAGGAGAAGAAGAGGGGGAAGGCATGCCCAAAAGCAGGTAAAGGCTAGGACTGTGAGAGTGAGGGTCGGAACTTTGAATGTTGGCAGTATGACTGGTATAGGGAGAGAGCTAGCTGATATGATGGACCAAAGGATGGGCATGCTGGTGAAAGGAACATAGGGGATGAGGAAGTGATGGGTAGGTATGGTGTTAAGCAAAGAAACACAGAAGATCAGATGGTAGTGGATTTTTTGAAAAGGATTGACATGGTTGTGATGAATACGTATTTTAACAAGAGGGAGGAGCATATGGTGACATACAAGAGTGGAGGAAGATGCACACAGGTGGATTATATCTTATGTAGAAGGGCCAGTCTGAAGGAGATTGGAGACTGTAAAATGATGGTAGGGGAAAGTGTAGTTAGGCAGCATAGGATGGTGGTTTGTAGGATGACACTGGTGATCAAGAAGAGGAGGATGGGTGTGAGAGCAACACGAAATGGTGGAAATTGAAAAAGGGTAATTGTGAGGTGATGTTCAGGGAAGAGTTAAGACAGGCACTGGGTGGCAGTGAAGAGTTACTGAATAGCTGGTTAACTACAGCAGAGCTAGTAAGAGAGATGGCTAGAAAGGTGCTTGGTGTGACATCTGGAAAGAGGAAGGAGGACAAGGAGACCTGGTGGTGGAATGAAGAAGTACAGGAGAGTATACAGAGAAAGAGGTTGGCGAAGAAGAAGTGGGATTGTCAAAGAGAGGAAGAAAGTAGACAAGAGTAAAAGGAGATGAGGTGCATGGCAAACTGAGAGGTGGCGAAGGCTAAGTATAAGGTGTATGAAGAGTTGTATAAAAGGTTGGACACTAAGGAGGGATAAAAGGACCTGTACCGATTAGCTAGACAGAGGCACTGAGCTAGTAAATATGTGCAGCAGGTGATAAAGGATAATGAGGGAATGTACTCACAAGAGAGGAGAGTGTGTTGAGCAGATGGAAAGAGTACTTTGAGGGGTTGATGAATGAAAAGAATGAGAGGGAGACAAGGTTGGATGATGTGTGGATAGTGAATCATGAAGTGCAGTGGATTAGCAAGGAGGAAGTAAGGATAGCTATGAAGAGGATGAAGAATGGAAAGGCTGTTGGTCCAGATGACATACCTGTGGAAGCATGGAGGTGTTTAGGTGAAATGGCAGTGGAGTTTTTAACTAGATTGTTTAATGAAATCTTGGAAAGTGAGAGGATGCCTGAGGAATGGAGAAAAAGTGTTTTGGTACTGATTTTTAAGAATAAGGGTGATGTGCAGAACTGTAGTAGCTACAGAGGGATTAAACTGATCAGTCACAGCATGAAGTTATGGGAAAGAGTAGTGGAAGCTAGGTTAAGAAGGGAGGTGATGATTAGTGATCAGCAGTATGGTTTCATGCCAGGACAGAGCACTACAGATGTGATGTTTGCTCTGAGAGTGTTGATGGAGAAGTACAGAGAAGGTCAGAAGGAGTTGCACTGTGTCTTTGTGGATTTAGAGAAAGCATATGACAGGGTGCCTAGAGAAGAGTTGTGGTATTGTATGAGGAAGTTGGGAGTGTCAGAGAAGTATGTAAGAGTGGTGCAGGATATGTACGAGGGTAGTGTGACAGTGGTGAGGTCTGCGTTGGGAGTGATGGATGGAGGTGGGATTACATCAAGGATCAGCTCTGAGCCCTTTCTTATTTGCAATGGTGATGGACAGGTTGACAGATGAGATCAGACAGGAGACCCCATGGACTATGATGTTTGCAGATGATGTTGTGATCTGTAGTGAGAGTAGGGAACATGTGGAGGAGACCCTGGAGAGGTGGAGATATGCTCTAGAGAGAAGAGGAAAGAAGGTCAGCAGGACTATGACAGAATATATGTGTGTGAAAGAGAGGGAGGATAGAGGAATGGTGAGGATGTAGGGAGTAGAGGTGGCGAAGGTGGATGAGTTTAAGTACTTGGGATAAACAGTTCAGAGTAATGGTGAGTGTGGAAGAGAGGTGAAGAAGAGAGTACAGTCAGGATGGAGTGGGTGGAGATGAGTGTCAGGAGTGATCTGTGACAGAGTACCAGTAAGAATGAAAGGGAAGGTCTACAAGAGGGAAGTGAGACCAGCTATGTTATATGGGTTGGAGACAGTGGCATTTTCAAAAAGGCAGGAGTCAGAGCTTGACGTGGAAAAGTTGAAGATGTTAAGATTTGCACTGGGTGTGATGAGGATGAACAGGATTAGGAATAAGTATATTAGAGGGTCAGCCCGGGTTGGAAGGTTTGGAGACAAAATCTCCAAAAAAATGAACCAAAGCAAAAACCAGTAAAAATGCCCAAGCCACAGGACCCAGATCACTCCAATCCAAATATCGTGACTCCAATTGAGTTAAATGAAGAACTTTATTCTGCCACAAATACAACAAAGAGCACAGACAAAATAAAACCCAAGCACTTTCGCTCGGTCAATACCGAGCTTTTTCAGAGTGTGTGATACTTTGTGCTACCATTGAGGCTCATTAAACAATCAAAAACAGCCACATGATAGTTTCACCCACCTCAGGTTAATCAGCACCTAACCATTTCTTAAAGACAAAATATAAAGATGTGCATTGCACTATAAAAACTGTTTAAAATCTCTAAAAAACATCAACTATAAACATATTAGCACCATACATTGCAATCAAATAAGAACTTGGTACATGTACTACAATTACCAGTTCTATTCATAGTAAATCCATCATATAAAAACTCATTAATCTGTGTGGGCTCCTTGAAGTACCTATAGGAACATGATGCTGGATCTTACACTCATCTCCACCCACATTCATACCGCAAACAGTCATAAGACACTCTATCTATTCCATCTAAAAAATTTAGATACAAATTCACTAAATACTACAACTGTGGGACTAAAGGAGTGGTGTATTTAGGAATCTGTTTATATTGTCACAGTTTTTCTGTGGGTAAGACGGAGAGGCAACTTAGAAGAAGAGTATATGAACATCATTATGACATCTCTAAGGGGAAAGAAAATAATGCTTTCTTCAAACACTCACAAATATGTGAAAAAATGGAGCTTAAATTTACTATTTTAGAGCAAGTGACACTGGACCCACAAGATGATAATTGGGAAACTAGATTAGAGCATCGTGAATTATTTTGGCAGTTAAGGTTGGACACAGCGAAATCGCCTGGGTTGAACGAGACCATCAATATTAGTAGTGTACTAAAGTTGCGAATGGCTCGGTTATAGTATTATAATAATAATAATATGACTGTTTGCGGTATGAATGTGGGTGGAGATGAGTGTAAGATCCAGCATCATGTTCCTATAGGTACTTCAAGGAGCCCACACAGATTAATGAGTTTTTATATGATGGATTTACTATGAATAGAACTGGTAATTGTAGTATATGTACCAAGTTCTTATTTGATTGCAATGTATGGTGCTAATATGTTTATAGTTTATGTTTTTAGAGATTTTAAACAGTTTTTATAATGCAATGCACATCTTTATATTTTGTCTTTAAGAAATGGTTAGGTGCTGATTAACCTGAGGTGGGTGAAACTATCATGTGGCTGTTTTTGATTATTTAATGAGCCTCAATGGTAACACAAAGTATCACACACTCTGAAGAAGCTCGGTATTGACTGAGCGAAAGCGCTTGGGTTTTATTTTGTCTGTGCTCTTTGTTGTATTTGTGGTAGAATAAAGTTCTTCATTTAACTCAATTGGAGTCACAATATTTGGATTGGAGTGATCCGGGTCCTGTGGCTTGGGCATTTTTACTGGTTTGGGGACACAGCCAGAGAGGCAAGATTACATTAGTCTGGACATGTGCTGAGGAGGGATGCAGAGTATATTGGGAAAAAGATGCTAAGGATGAAGCTGCCAGGTAACAGGAAAAGAGGAAGGCCTAAGATAAGGTTTATGGATGTGGTGAGAGAGGACATGCAGGTGGTTGGTGTAACAGAGCAAGATGCAGAGGACAGGAAGAAATGGAAACAGTTGATCTGCTGTGGCAACCCTTAATGGGAACAGCTGAAAGAAGAAGATATATATATATATATCTATATGTATCTGCATATATTTGTCTGTGTATATGTATATTAGGAATGTTGATTGCTTCCACATTGTACATTCCCTATCGTAGCCAGACTGCACTACATGATATGTTACTGATACCAGCTTGACATCATACAGGTGGGATGGGGTACTGTTAACATCTTGTGCCCATGTTGTGTCAAGTCCTGGTTATGGGATTGGCAACAGTTGGTGTTGCATTGCAGGGCAGACGTGTTTGAATGTGCGTGTGTGTGGGGGGGTATCTATACATACAAGAAGTATGTTGTTTGGGCCCCCTCATCCCCATTAACGGTGCATGTGGACATGTATGTTTTTGTTAAGTTGTCTTTTATATCTATAGATATATATCTGTATATACATATATAGATATATATTTCTGCTTTTATATATATATATATATATATATATATATATGTTGCTCGGCTATGAAGTATTTGAACAACAGATGTTCGAATACTTCATATTTTTCGGCAGGTTACATGAGCGAATGGTAGAATTTCGAATGGACTGCATTCGCAATTATAACGTTCGCTCATGTAAAGGGATCGGGGTACAGTGCAGTTAGGGAAATACATCCTTTTCCTCACTGTAGTGCGATCTCGGAGTTGGAATATTAAGTTAGGGTGGTGGTGGGGGGTGCAGCCCCCCTCAAGGGGGTGCAGGGGGGCTTGCCCCCCTGCATAAATGTGATTTTAGGCTAGCTAGTTAGGGAGTTAAGGGAAGGGTGGGATTGCTATTAAGAGTCGAAAATGTCGTTAGCTGTTTTTTGACATTGGGAATGTTCGGAATTGTGTACTTTCGGCGAAACACTTTGCTAATAAGTACACTTTTTTAAATTTTTGTAATTATGTGCCTGACATATAAGGCCATGTCAAACCCTGATTTGATGAATATGCTTCACCTCAAAAAATCTAGATCCCTCAGAACCACATGGGCGGGAGACTTAAACCTTGACACGGTTATTAATAGAATGTGCTGGAGGGACAGATTCATCACCCAGAGACTCCCTATGCTGTGGAACAAAATCCCGGTACATGTGAGGCAGAGCACCTCGCTGGCCTTGTTCAAGAGGAATCTTGACCAATGGATGGGGGATCGCAGATATACCCCAGGGATTACTTCAGTGTCACTGCTTGACAGAGGCACAGCAAAATAATAGGCATAGTTTTATTCAAACTAAAGGGGTGGCGAAAGCCAAATAACTATGGGCTAGGCTTATAAATGCCCTTGGGCAGATAGCCTAGTATGAACCTATGAACCTATGAACCTATGATAGTAAACCATATATATATATATATATATATATATAGAGAGAGAGAGAGAGAGTTGTATATATAGACATATAGATGTAGACATATATCTATAGATGTATGTGTATATATATATATATATATATATATATATATACATATATATATCTATATATATATATATATATATATATATATATATACATATATAGATATATTATATCTATTTAGAAATAAACATGCACACACACACACACACACACACACACACACACACACACACACACACACACACACACACACATCTACATGTTTACATACATTTCCTGAACTGTTGAATGATTGGGCTGGAAGATATGCTTGTGAAAACTTCAGGGTTATGATTATCTGACAAGGCTTAGTGGTAAATCACTTTGGCTATGGTGTGTAGGGTCCTGGGCTCGAGCCTTGCAAAGGCTGTTTATTTTTTGCTGGGCAGAACAAGGGCCATTGGATACAGAGTGATGAAGGCACTTTTAAGCAGTTGTAAGCAGGTTTGTTTGGAGGTAAACACTGCTAACTTCTGGTTACAGTTTCTTATGCTGATTTAGCTTCTCAATTTCTTAACCTGTGTAGGCATTGCTTACCCCCACGCAAACAAACTTAAACCCACTTACTGCTCCTTAAAAGTTCTTACTCCTGCTTCTCCCATGCTAATTTCTTTAAATGAAAAGAAAAAAAGGGTTGATAGGAAAGTGGTGAAAAAGGGGCACAAAGAGGGAAAGACAGTAGGGAAAATAGCAAGGGAATGTGCAGGAAGGGTGTAGGGAAAGTCCATAGCTGCCCATTTCTTCTACAGCAACAACTGTGCATATTCACTGAATTTGGAGATAGATTTGCACACTCAAACCCCTGAGAGAAGGGTGGAGGACAATAATAATATGTTGTGATGCCAGTTAGACCACATTACATGTGTCCACTGGACACATGTGTGAAATGGACAGCTATGTATGGGGCAAAATTTTTTGTTTGGGAACAGATTGCCTTTTTTTTTTCAGGTGAGAGTGGGGTGTTGGGGAGGGATAGTAGGTATATTTGGGGAGGTAGGTTGGGTAATTTAAAAGACAAGACAAACAAGACACATACAGGGGTGGTATATGACACATGTGGGGGGTAAACACCTTGATGGAGAAGGGTGTTGGGAAATCAGAAACCCATCAGCCCCCTAGTGGAGACAGTGGGACTGAGGTCCCCACCCATGGGCAGTCACCACTGCACCTTCACAGCCCCGAAGGTGGCTGTGCTGGGGTCTGAGTTGGAGAGCCAGTTCAACCATCTAGTCCCAACATGTGGCCCTTGAGCTGGCATAGCAGATCTCCAAGTTCCAAGTTGGGCTCGCTACGCACCACAACCCAGACCTGGCGACGGGTGACAGGTTCCTGTCCATGCCCACTCCCGGGGGGCAGTGAGTCCCATCCCCTGAGGTGGTTCCACCCGAAGGTGGTGCAGGACCAACGGACAAGGAGGTCCCCGGTTAGGGCCCAGATGTGCTGGTGCCTGGTGCCATGGCCAGCTGGGGGGGGGGGGGCAGGAGGATCCGCTGGGACCCGCATTCCCATACGTGCTATGGTGTTTATGTTTTATCAACATATGTGGGTTAGTAATAGTCAACACATTCCAGGATTAAGTATAACAGCATGCAGAGATATTCCCATTACCTCAGACACCAGATATGGAACAGTTGCATAGCAAACAGAACACATACATATATGGGACCACAGTGGTAATTACAACAGCATGCAGGTACATTGATGTCACCATGCCACCAATGTTGGAATATTTCAACATAGCACATGCATAGAAACAGATGTAAATAATTATCGAACAATAGGACATATGTCCCAACATTATAATTAAGTCATCATGTACCAATTGAGTTGGGTATTTAGTTTATTGTCACAGATATGGTGGGGTGGGAGAGAAAGCTGTCAATTAACAACTAGTATATTCCTGTAGTTCGCATTACTTTCCTAGTCAGTGCTGTTATCTGTACCTTACAAGTATTAGTACACTACCCTGTTGCCTTAGTTTGGACAGTGGTATGACTGTCAACAACTATATACATGAACTGGTTTTACCTGCAGTATGCACCTCTTACCTGGTATACCTGTAGAGGAATTGTTTATTAACACTAACTACACCTCTTACCTGGTATACCTGTAGAGGAATTGTTTGTTAACACTAACTAACTGTTTCTACACATACTCCCAGATTCCAGGTTGATGTTATGCACATACCTGTCCATGTCTTTTTGCACAGACTCTGGCCATGTCTTGACCACATGCTGGTGAACCAGGCCATATGTAGACTATTGCCCTCTTCAACCTTTAGTGACTTACAACACTCTTATACAGGATTTCGTAGACAGTTATATTATGTAGCACAGTGTGGGTGACAGTGATGAGTGATACCTTATTATTCAGAGCAACTGCAACACTGACAATGCCATACAATACCAGAGTAAACAGTACCAGTGCAGGGTATCAATCTTGTATTTTTAGACACAGTGATCGTATCTGATGGACCTGTGGGAGTAATATTTGTTAGCACTCCCTGAATGTTTATTTATTTTTTTTTATTTAACATTTGTTGACCGGGAATGTCCGACTAGGTTCCACAGATCCTGTTTTCAGCGGAGGCCCGGGGAGCAATGCTCCAGAAACATGTCTTTAGAATGTGGGAGGAAACCGGAGTACCCGGAGGAAACCCACGCGAATGCAGGGAGAACATGCAAACTCCACACAGAAGGCACCCCAGCCAAGAATCGAACCGGAGAACCTCTTGCTGTGAGGCGACAGCATTAACCGCTGCACCACTGCACCGCGAATGTTGCCACACAAAGTACCAGAATCCACTTTAGTATTATGCACATACATCTCACTCTGTTACTGTATACACTCTGGTGTCAGCTTGACAACATGCAGGTGTAGATGGGACATACTTGGCTTATTACTCTCATAACAGTTTGGGGAGTTGCTAGTGTGACAGATTTGTTCTTATAGATGTATGACAATCAGTTATATTTCCTGTTTGCTGCCTAAATATCTAGGATCATCCCACTGATTTCCCAGGGGGACAGGGTGACAGGCAGCAGATATGGGCCGATATACTGGACATTCTAGACATATCTGTACAGTTGTAGGGTATGATTCTGTATGCAGCCTACTTCCACTCCCGGGATTCAGACCATGGTTGTGTTTGCTAACACTAAAACCTTGCCCATCACAGTTGTGTGTGCAATATATATATTGCTGCATATCTCTTATCTGATTTCTGTCTATAATTCTCCTGTAGTTTTACATTCTGACCTTATATTACAACACTCTTATACAGGATTTCACAGACAGTTATATTATGTAGCACAGTGTGGGTTTCAGTGATGAGTAATACCTTATTATTCAGAGCAACTGCAACAATAACAACACCATACAATACCAAAGTAAACAGAACCAGTACAAGGTATCAATCTTTTATTTCTTTGCACAGTGTTTGTATCTGACGGACCTGTGGGAGCACTGTTTGTTAGCACTACCTGAATGTTGCCACACAAAGTTCCAGATTACACATTAGTATTACACACATACATCTCACTCTGTTACTGTACACACTCTGGTCACAGCTTGACAACATGGGGGTGGATATGGGACATACTTGGCATTTTACTAACAGTTTGGAGAGTTGCTAGAGTGACAGGTTTGTTCTTATAGATGTTTGACAATCAGTTGTATTTCTTGTTTGCTGCCTATACATCTGGGATCATCCCACTGATTTCCCAGGGGGACAGAGTGACAGGCAGCAGATATGGGCCAATTTACTGGACATTCTGGACATATCTGTACAGTTGTGGGGTATGATTCTGTATGCAGACTACTAACACTCCCAGGATTTGAACCATGGCTGTATGTGCTAAACATGCAACAGTTCACATCTCAGTTGCATGTGCTATTTGGATTTTGCTGTCTGTCTTTTCAATGGTTTCTGTCTATGTCTCTCTCAGTTGTACTAAATGACCTCTGGAGATTACGCCAGTTATATACAGACATTCCTACACATTTTATTTATGTTGCAGAGTGTGGGTAACAGTGATTAATACAACAGTACTATTAAGTAATTGTAAATCTATATTACCATATGATATCAGAGTAAACACATGCAGTCCAGCGGTTAGACCTTCATGTTCAGGCTATTATGCTTTTATTTACATACAACCTATAAGATACTCTTCCTGCCATATTCTCTGGTGAATTCAGTCATCATCATCTTCTTTCTGATGTTCCCATTAGGGGTCGCCACAGCGGATCATCTGTTTCCATTTCTTCCTGTCCTCTGCATCATGCTCTTTCACACCAACTGCCTGCATGTCCTCTCTCACCACATCCATAAACCTTATCTTAGGCCTTCCTCTTTTCCTCTTACCTGGCAGCTCCATCTTTAGCATCCGTTTCCCAATATACGCAGCATCCCTCCTCAGCACATGTCCAAACCAACACAATCTCGCCTCTCTTGCTTTCTCTCCAAACTGTCCAACCTGAGCTGACCCTCTAATATACTGATTCCTAATCCTGTCCATCCTAGTCACACCCAGTGCAAATCTTAACATCTTTAACTCTGCCACATCCAGCTCTGACTCCTGCCTTTTTTGTCAATGCAACTGTCTCCAACCCATATAACATAGCTGGTCTCACTACCCTGTTGTAGACCTTCCCTTTCACTCTTACTGGTACTCGTCTGTCACAAATTACTCCTGACACTCTTCTCCACCCACTCCATTCTGCCTGTACTCTCTTCTTCACCTCTCTTCCACACTCACCATTACTCTGAACTGTTGATCCCAAGTATTTAAACTCGTCCACCTTCACCACCTCTATTCCCTGCATCCTCACCATTCCTCTACCCTCCCTCTCATTCACACACATATATTCTGTCTTAGTCCTGCTGACCTTCATTCCCCTTCTCTCTAGAGCATATCTCCATCTCTCCAGGGTGTCCTGCACCTGTTCCCTACTCTCATTACAGATCACAAAGTCATCTGCAAACATCATAGTCCATGGGGACTCCTGTCTGATCTCGTCTATCAACCTGTCCATCACCATCGCAAATAAGAAAGGGCTCAGAGCTGATTCTTGATGTAATCCCACCTCCACCTTAAACGCATCCATCACTCCCACCGCAGACCTCACTGCTATCACACTACCCTTGTACATATCCTGTATCACTCTTACATACTTCTCTGACACTCCCGACTTCCTCATACAATACCACAACTCCTCTCTAGGCACCCTGTCATATGCTTTCTCTAAGTCCACAAAGACACAATGCAACTATACAACTCCTTCTGACCTTCTCTGTACTTCTCCATCAACAATCTCAGAGTAAACATCACATCTGTAGTGCTCTTTCCTGGCATGAAACCATACTGCTGATCACTAATCATCACCTCCCTTTTAAATCTAGCTTCCACTACTCTTTCCCATAACTTCATGCTATGACTGATCAATTTAATCCCTCTGTAGTTACTACATCTCTGCATATCACCCTTATTCTTAAAAATCAGTACCAAAACACTTTTTCTCCATTCCTCAGGCATCCTCTCACTTTCCAAGATTTCATTAAACAATCTAGTTAAAAACTCCACTACCATTTCACCTAAACACCTCCATGCTTCCACAGGTATGTCATCTGGACCAACAGCCTCTCCATTCTTCATGCTCTTCATAGCTGTCTTACTTCCTGCTTACTAATCCACTGCACGTCCTGATTCACATTCACCATATTAACCAACCTTCTCTCTCTCTCTCTCATTGTCTTTATTCATCAGCCCCTCAAAGTGCTCTTTCCATCTGCTCAACACACTCTCCTCATTTGTGAGTACATTTCCCTCATTATCCTTTATCACCCTTACCTGCTGCATATCTTTACTAGCTCAGTCCCTCTGTCTAGCCAATCGGTACAGGTCCTTTTCTCCCTCCTTAGTGTCCAGCCTTTCATGCAACTCTTCATAAACCTTATCCTTAACCTTCTCCACCTCTCTCTTTGCCATGCACCTCATCTCCTTATACTCCTGTCTACTTTCTTCTCTCTCTGACAATCCCACTTCTTCTTTGCCAACTTCTTTTTCTGTATACTCTCCTGTACTTCCTCATTCCACCACCAGGTCTCCTTGTCCTCCTTCCTCTTTCCAGATATCACACCAAGCACCATTATAGCCATCTCCCTTACTAGCTCTGCTGTAGTTACCCAGCTATTCGGTAACTCTTCATTGCCACCCAGTGCCTGTCTTAACTCTTCCATGACCTCCACTTCACAATTACCCTTTTTCAATTTCCACCATTTGGTCCTTGGTGCTGCCCTCACACTCCTCCTCCTCTTCTTGATCACCAATGTCATCCTACAAACCACCATCCTATGCTGCCTAACTACACTTTCCCCAGCCACCACTTTACAGTCTCTAATCTCCTTCAGACTGTCCGTTCTACATAAGGTATAATCCACCTATGTGCATCTTCCTCCATTCTTGTATGTCACCCTATGCTCCTCCCTCTTGTTAAAATACGTATTCACCACAGTCATGTCCTTCCTTTTTCCAAAATCCACTACCATCTGGCCTGCATTCCTTTGCTTAACACCATATCTGCCCATCACTTCCTTATCCCTCTGTTCCCTTCACCAACATGCCCAGTGAAATCTGCTCCAATCACCACTTTTTCACCCTTAGGTACAGTCATCACCACTTCATCCAACTCACTCCAAATTTTTTTTCTCATCCATTACACACCCAACTTGTGGAGCATATGCACAACATTCATCATTACACCATCAATTTCCAGCTTCATAAACATCACTCTATCCGATACTCTTTTCACCTTCAAAACACTCTTAGCATACTGTTCCTTTAGGATAACCCCTATACCATTTCTCCTCCCATCCACACCATGACATAACAGTTTGAACCTGCTTCCAGTACGCATAGTCTTTCTCCCCTTCAATCTGGTTTCTTGCACACACAATATGCCAACCTTCCTTCTGTCTATCATATCAGCTAGCGCTCTCCCTATACCAGTCATATTTGCAAACATTTGAAGTTCCAACCCTCACTACCACAGTCCTAGCCTTTACCTGCCTTCGGGCATGCCTTCCCCCTCTTAGTGTTGCTTAATATTTAATTTGCATTATATTTGCTTTTTAGCATTGATTTATTATTCATTAGATGTTATATATGTGTTTGGTATCCATTATTTATGTGCACATACACTGCATGGGTTCCTTGTGTTTATTAGGGGAATTCAACACTTTATTACATTTACACCTCACATCTGGTCTTACTGCAGTACTCCAGTTCTTTATGTTATGTAGTAGGTTATAGAACATAAGACTGTATATAGATTCCTTTCACATGTTCAGTTTGATTTTCCTATAGTGAGGATTTGTTTGGTGATACCTCAATTGTATGTACTGCTGTGATGGCTTAGTGTTTAACTACTGTGACTATAATGTACAGGGTCCTGGGTTCAAGACCTGCAAAGGATGTTTATTTTGTTTCTGGCCAGGACAGCGGCTTTTGTATACAGAGTGGTTAAGGCACTTTTAAGCACTTGAAAGCAAGTTTGCGTGGGTTTGCATGAGGATAGGCAATGCTAACCTCCGGTTAAATATGCTTACATTTAGCTTCAATATTGCTTAACCTGTGTGCGCTTTGCTTAGCCCCACACAAATGGGCTTAAACCAGCTTAGTAGTGCTTACATATGCTTACTCCTGCTTACTACTGCTTACTAGTGCTTACACTTGCTTAATAGTGCTTACTCCCACTTACCACTGCACTAATTTAGACAGTAATGTCTAATGGTTCTTGGGAAGATGGGGGATTTGGAAGCTGTATCGAGTTATCATTCATTACACATTTTACCTTCTATTTGTATCCCTGATTCCTGGTACATATACTGCATGGGGCACATGTGATTATCTGTGGACTTTGCAGCATTATGACACTGACACCTCACATCTGCATTTAATGTTGTACTACAGTTCACAAATATATGTTATTTAGTTGGTTATGCAACTAAAAATATTGGTCATAAAGTGATTTGACATGGAAAATGGGATGTACTGCAGTGGGACTCGAACCGGGAATGACTGCTCGTAAGGCGAATGCTCTGCCCACTACACTATTGCAATATTGCTTCATTTGCATATATCTTGCTTTTTATCCTCTTCTGCCATTTAAGCTGCATTAACCATAGCTATGCGATGGGCAAACCAGTGCACCTACGGTTAACTTTAATCTGTTTCATAAAAAAAATAAAGTATCTTTATATTTTTTGTGTTAACTATTGCTCTTGTACATGTGTGAGGATGTTGCTTGGGGTATGCGTACACCTATGAGCGGTCTCGCTCATTCTTTTAGGACTGTCTGCTGTTCTTCATTGCATGGGCATGTATATTCTGAGAGCTCTGCTCTCAGACATGCCCCTTGCACGCTCCATGTAAGATTAGGAGCTCAGGCAGCATGCCTTCATTAATATGCATGGAGCACTATCATCCTGCTCCTAAACGGCCACTTCCATGCAGGACTAAGCTAGTCCTACACGGAAGAATAGTAAATCCGGGGGATTATTTTACAGAGAAGTCTGACAACATTCTTGAATGCTAATGCTATAGCCTTCTGTCCAGGCTCACTACAGTAAACTACAAGGCTAGGACCTCCGCAGTTACTGTTTCTATTTTGTTAATCACCTAGAGGATAGTATGTACAGAACATATTTATGCATAGAGGCAGATGTCTAAAACCTGCACTATTTAGAAGTGAATGCCCAGTTAACAAATATGCAAGTAAACTGTGACCAGCCACAACATTTTAAGTGAATAAATACAAATATTTTACTTAGAAAAGAATGAGTTAAGAATTACATAAACAGTCTGACATACAGAGAGATGGTGAAATGTTCAAGGAAATGAAAAATAATCTTTTGAACATAAAGAATACAAGAGAAAGAAATAACTACAGCTAGCCCTTCCATAGTTAATTTCTGAATTACAAGTATTGATGTAGAATAAGCTAAACTTATTTGTCTTGCCAGCCAGAAAGACACAAATATTGAAAACAGGGCATAGACTTCAGGGTTCTTCTCCTGTTCTGTTCTGTTTCTCAACTACCCATTAGGTATATATATATATATATATATATATATATATATATATATATATACATACTAATTTGGCCAGTTTAATTTCTTCAAAGAATCTTCTAATGGCATTTTATGGCCTATGGCTTTCTTCTTGGGTAGAACCCTAGATTATATAATGCAATTTCACTTGTAAGTCAAACATTTTATCTCCTTGGTCTAAAAAATAAGATGCTTCACTTGGAAATTCTGCATATATTTCTATACAGTCAGAGATAAGGGTGAAAATTCATACATATTTTCCTGTTACAGAAAATGTGAACATAATGAAGATTATCATATTACTACAATATTTGCTGCAGGTTTTATATGATTTAAGTACAACCTGCATTTCTGTTACATTGTGATTTGGAAAATAGTAGCATATTCATATTTAAACCTCAAACTGCCAGCAAGTGTAACAGTGGACATATTTATATACATATCCAGACATCCCCCCCATACACACACACACACACACACACCCACAAACACATGTATTCCACCATATTTACAAAGTGCAGGCACATCTGGGAACTAAGGCATGACTAAAAGGGACCACTGAACCAGCATATTAAGAATTGTCTTGTAATTTTTAATGTGACTAAAAAAAACTAATTTGTACATGTCTGTGAGAGACATATTAAGACATTCTTGATAACGTATAGACCTATTGACAACAACAGTACTAATATGAAACAACATTTAAAAATTATACCAATGCATTTTGATGTCAAGTAAATTATTTGGTGGTCAGATGAATCAGTTATAATGCAGCTAGTCAGAATGATACAATAACAGTACAAAAATGCAAAAACATGATTTTTGTGTACATTCAATCCAGCCAGCAACAGCAAGCATACCTGCAGAGTGCCTGAATTGTGGTGGTAGAATTTGATAATGAAGTTACTGAAGATTGCAACACATGGACTGATTGCACTTTAAAGCTTCTCAACCATAAGATGTAAGCCTACAAGGCAATTTGTGTGCTCACAAATAACAATATAACATATGTTAAATCTATATGAAACAGACACATAAAAAATACAGCACTGCGGAATACCAGCAGTCTCCAATCTGAACCATGAAGTAATTAATGCATTCCATAGGGCCTTCGCTTGTAATCATGTGACCACTGCTCCTTTACATAGGATTTAGGAAAATTGGTGTCTGATCTATCCGCACACATCTGTTAGACAAATAGTTCATGAAAATTGGTCCAAATAGAAATCTACAGTGAAGAAAGAATAACTACCACACCAAGGTACATTACATTTGAGTGACAGCAGAAGGAAACAATAAACATTTGTCAGATCTGCATTTTTAAGTGACTTAACATTCACACCCTCCTGAATGCTTCTGGAGATTCTGTCTCCAACCCTTGCTCTGGAAGTTCATTCTATGATTCTACAACTCTGTCTCTGCAAGGAAGCATTTTTTGGAGAATTGTTAATCCATGCAGTAATTTGTGCCTCCTCCTTCTTCACTACATTTTCTGTTCAGTATAACCCTTATGAAATGTCCTTGCCATGATTCTTTGCACCGATATGTACTCATTCTTGCCATTTTTTAGTTTCTGGTAAAAACAGCTCAAATTCTTCCAGACTCAGGTTATATCCCTTGCTCTCTCTTGCATATATATTTCTTTTGACTTTCCTCTGCATTCCTTCCAGCAGCCTGATGATTCATTCATTGTTAGTCTCCAGAATTGCAAACAGCACTGAGAGTGAAATCTAACCAGAGTCGTATAAATTTAAATATCCAATAAATATAAATTTAAACTTCCAATAACAGTACTAGTATTTCTCCAGACACCACCACAAAATTATTAGGGATTACTATACACAATAATCTTAATTTTGAAAATCACATTAACACTACCATAAAATCTGTGAACAAAAAAATAGGTAGCTTATACAGAATCAAACCCTTTCTTACTCCTGCCACTAGAATTACCCTAGCCAGAACTCATCTGATCTCTACTCTACTTTATACTTGCCCTATTTATACCAATCTCTCAAAAAAAATCTCAATAAACTAGTTATATGCTACAATAACATTGCTAGATTTGCTACCGCATCCCCATTCAGGACACATCATTGCCTTAATCTTAGACAACTAGGTTGGCTTGAACTTCCCAATCAGATTCAACTACAACAACTTATAATAGCTCACAAAACCCTGTACCAACCCACAAAAACCCCAATACTCAATAACCTTATTACCCCTTATTATAACCTTAAACATCTATGGTCTTCTAAAAAACTTTTGATCAGCACCACTAGACCCAATAACTCTGCAGGAGACTTCTTGTTCTCCAACTCAGTAGGAAAAGTATGGAATAAATTACCCTCAGCCATCTCATCTCTGACTTCTCTCCCTCTGTTCAAAAAAAATCTCAAAAAGTATCTCAATAAAATATGGCTATGCCCCTGCACTAACCCAGACTAACCCTGTTTTTCCTTCCCTGTCATCCTTCCTTCCCCCTCAACCCAATTACATCCAATAACTTAGTAGAGAACTCTCAGCTGCTCAACTTTTCAATATGATTTGGAATAAAAGACCCACTGCCTACTTACCCTAATGTCTCTCCCTTTCCTTCATATGAGTATCCCTGCCTCTCTTTCATAACAGTAACTATTCTACTTCCTCTATGAAAATAATCTAATCCTTAAACTCTACCTATACTATCCCTGATACCTTTCCTATCTTTCCTTCATCTCTGTTCACATTTATTATCATTTCATTTAATATGTTTTTATAAAGAGGATTGTGCTAAGCACATCACACAGTAACTGATTTTCTATATTTCACATGTGTGTAAAGAGTACTCTGTTATGAACATCACATAGCCTGTTACTTTTACTCACTTAAAAAGTTATCAAAAATATATATATATATATATTTTTTTCCTGTTTCCATTAAATCTGCATTTATTTTTATTGCTACACTTTATTAATTGATGTACTAATAATTTGGAGCTTTTCTCCCCGGGCCTCTACTGAAAATGGACATATATCCAGCTAGACTAGCCCGGTCAACAAATGTAAAATAAATAAATAAAATAAATTAAAGTATCACACCTTTGCTTATGGAGTTTATTCCTTGATGATATGACCAAGTATTCTGTTTTCTGCTGCCACTGTTCCATTAATCTGCTGATGATGACCCAAACTATGTATGATCAAATCTTTTAGATCATTTTACCGTTCTTTTTCCATCAATTCTATTCCTCACCAGTGGATATATGTGAGCCGAACTCTTGTATCCTGAGTGTAGCACACTTCATATATTTACAGTGAACCTCTGTTGTCCATTTTTCCAAATTCTTTCTTTAGCCAGCTCCCACCCCATCCTCAATTGTGGTAGTGATCTTTAGGTCACCAGCAAAAAGGTGATTCTATTTTCTTTTCCCTTAAGTATATCTGAGCATACTGAAAAGTATCATACCCAGGACAGACCCTCTGTGGTGCTAAATCAGTCACTGTCCTAATTTCAGACATGGCCCATCTTATCACAACCCTCTCTGTTCTACCAATCAGACATGTAGCTATCTAGTTTCTCACACTTTGTCTTATTCACAAACACATCAGCCAAAAGGTAGATCCTGTTCTCTGTTCCCTAAGGTATGTCTAAAACAGTCAGATGAAGAGAAGCAGACCCAGGACAGACCTCTGTGATACTCACTTATTCACATTTCTAATTTCTGACAATGTCCTTCTTGACAGAACCTTCTGTGTCCTACCATTCAACCATGCAGCAATCCATTTTCTTTGTCTTGTTCCTATCCGTGACCCTTCCACTTCTCTTATCAGTTGTGTGTGAGTGTGTGTGTGTGTGTGTGTGTGTGTGTGTGTGTGTGTGTGTGTGTGTGTGTGTGTGTGTGTGACTCAGACAAATATCTTTCTGAAGTCCAGTGCTACTCCTTTGTCAAGCTCACTTGTACCTCAGTTATAAAACTGTATCATATTTGACTGGCAGCTCCTTCTGGCCATAATCCTATAATGGTCATTGTCCTGGATATTGTTGTCCCCTATAATTAATACCCAGCCTTCCCCTCAAAGTTTTTTATACAGCTTTCCCTACCACTGCTGTTAGGCTAATCGGTTTGTATCTACACAGATTTTTCTCCCCATTGCACAAGAGGGCTCTACTTGCTCTCTTCCAGTCTTCAGGCACTTCTATACTACCTAGTGATCTGTTGAAGATCTGCGTCATGGAATCTGCCAGCACACTAGCCAGATTACTTAGGAATCTCAGAGGTAGGTCATCTGTTCCTTGTCCTCCAGCCTCCCTAAGAGCAGTGGGTCAGTCATTTACCTCTCCTCCTCCCTCTCTATCGTGGCATCTTTCCACAGTTTTCCATATTCTGTCCTGCTTCCCTCTTAGCATGGCATTCTCTTTATTTTCCTTTGCGATGACTTGGACAAAGTAATCATTCAATATAGCTGCTTGCTCCCATGCTTCTGTGATTTCCCTCCCATCTTTGCATAGCCTGGCCAGTTCTAATCCTTCTTTCGTTCTTTCTGCTAGGTACCCTGAAAGGCCTTAGTTTACCTTCACATACACATGGTATAAGATATGCTTCTAAACATACATGGGCACAGTGTGATGGCTATCAAACTAAAATCAGTACAGTCTGATGGCAACCAAACAGAGTGGCACATTGTACTGGCTACCAAACATACAGCAGTACAGTGTGATGGCTACTTAAAGAGTACATGAAATGTTACACTTTGCAAAATTGTTAAGATGTCAGAAATATATGATGCTACTGGTGCCCTTGTTGTTTATGGACTGTAGAATAAACAGTACTGTGTGTTGTACCAAGAATGTCTATAGAGTCCAAAATATTGCCAAATCATATACATCTACAGTGATAAAATGCTGCAGTACAAAACTAACTGTATAGATTATGGTTAAAGGAAAAACTGCAATGAAAGGGAATAATTTTGAAATTAGTGATACAGAGTAAAACATACCAGCTCGAGAAAGGGACAGTGATACACGGTCAGATAAAATACAAATCCCTGCTCCCTGTATTAAAAGCAAGGACAATCCTCTGTGAATAGGAACTGTCTACATGACAAGTCAAGATGCTTGTGACAAGCATTACACTTCAAGAATTTAATACATGGATGGCCAAAATATTGAAGCATGACTGTCATGTATTGTGATCAGTCACATGAGCACAAATAGCATTTTTGATACTGTGCTATCAACAAGTTGGTACAGGGATTTCAGATGCAACATGTAGGTGTCACTATATATCATAACACAGATATCTACATTGCATGCAGTATAGTAACCCACACAAGTCAAGAGACATGCGCTCCTTTCAGAAATCTGAATATCATGCAGTTAGGAGGTGACCAGCAATATACTGGGCCATGGAATAAGATATAAATGCCTGTGTGAGGGGGTGGGGATACACATACAAACACATATATGTAATTGGTTAATTACAGGTATGTCCTAGACCAGTACTACATGCTTCCAGAGCTGCTGGGCAGCATGCATATGGTTAATCCTTCAAAAAGCTTATCACATCTGCTGGGCATTGTCTGTACTCATACCATGTTGCTAAGGCCTGCAACTCCTTATCTTTATCCGTCAGGTCACTACCCTCCCTCCCATCCTTCAAAACTAGTCTGAAAGACTTCTTAGCCAAAAGCTTGTTCTGTTATTGCTCAGCATCAGGATACACTATATCCCTAAATGTGGACAGATACCTATTCATACCTGCATCACCTTACTGTCACTTCCTTAGTTCTATCAATTTTCTTTCACCTGGCTTTTTCTCTAAAAATAACTTAAGCCTGCTTTTCTAAGACTTTGTATTGTGATTCCTGTTTGTATTAAACTAACTTACTTTTAATTTCTGTATAAACTGGCAACATTTTCATTAATTATTAAATCATTGTCATATAACTTCTATATTCTTAACCAATGCTTTCATATAATGTCCAGTTTGGTATAATTATTTAAACTGCATATTTTTTGTATTATTTTTAAAGACTGTAAAATTATTATTCTTAAAATATTTTGGAATACTTTGGAGATTTTCTCCCCAGACCTCTGTTGAAAAGGGTTCCTACCCAGTTGGACTTTCCCAGTAATCAAATGTCAATAAATAAATAATTAATAAATAATTGGGCATAGTAGATGCCTGTATTTTATACATTAGAAATTGTGATACACAAGCAAGAGTACATGGAATAGTCATCCAGGAAAACAGCTGACACTACATAAAGATACAAGTATGCAATAATTAAATGCATCATTTCAAGATATTCAGTAGTGTAGTATGCATCATATGCAATCATTTACAGATTTATGGATGGTTTAGTATTCCATAGTTGACATCAGCAATAGAATTTTGCATATTGATGTGTCACTGAGGCATCACTAACATTATGTATGAGCTCTGAGACTCAGTTACAGATGCTAATGTCTATGTGTGTGTGTGTGTGTGTGTGTGTGTGTATGGTTTCAGTTTATGACCTCGAAATACTGAAATCTCGAATTTCATTATCTCGAGACTATACAGCCAAAAATTCAAAATACGGAAACCCCAAAAACGTGAAATTCAAAATAGCGATTTTTAAATACACCCTCCACCACACAAACACAATTACACCTTCCTCCCCACACTACAACAAGCAAACAAAAGACACACAAACACAACAACACAAATACATGAACCTACCCTACATCTAAGCCGGGCAAGCCCTCCTGCACCCCTCATGTAGGGAGCTGCACCCCCCCCTACAACCCTACTACTTATATATACTAACTCCAAAGTCGCACTAAAAAGACAAAGACACTAAACCCACCACTACACACTCTACATTCCCCTCACACAAACAAATTTCACATACGTACAAACACCACCATTCTCAACACTTACACACTCACACTCTTACCTACATACTGTAACCTACACCTACAACTTCCCAACACACTAACATACACTAAAATCCCTAAACAAAACCCTTAAAATATAAACACTTACCTGAATCTCCAGCTATCCATTAACACAGCGCACCATCCCAACCGTTGATTTGACATTTTGCCGGATTCAGTTATGTGGACTTTTGCGCAACTGTACTTTTGATATTTTAGTCTCGAGACACTGAAATTTGAGATATATATATATATATATATATATATACACACACACACACACACACACACACACACACACACACACACACACACACACATATATATATATATATATATATATATATACACACACACACACACACACACACACACACACACACACACACACACACACACATATATATATATATATACACACACACACACACACACACACACACACACACACACACACACACACACACACACACACATATATATATATACACACACACACACACACACACACACACACACACACACACACACACACACACATATATATATATTCAATGCAGAGCTAGCTATATATAGATATAGATATTATAAAATAAGAGGACACGCAGTACACCAACATGCAGAGCCATAGTAAATTTTCATTTGACTTACATTTTGAGGCCAACACTGTATAGTTAGGTTAATGCCCCACTTTCAATGGAAGCCCAAGGAGAAAAGCTGCAGGTATTGTAAAGAGTTTGGGAATAAAGATTTCTGCAGGAATTGCATTGAGCATCAGGTATTAGGCATGATAAGAACATTTATAATGCTGCAAAAAGATGCTATTATTGGTGCAACAGAAAGAGAACATTTTTGAAATCATGTGATCAGCATATCACATCACACACTATAAATGAAAATGAGATATAGAATGTAATACTAGGACACATTCAGGGTCTATATTATATTAGCAAAGAGGCATTACAGAAGATGCCTCTTCATCGACCCTAAAAGAGCAAACTGCAAATTATGTGAACGTTCGAGTCAGCAATTTTTTTCCAAGGGAAAAAAAAGATCACTGATTCAGCCAGAAACGAAATCTCACTAAAAACAACTAAAAGCGGGGGCTTCGCCCCCACACCCCCTAACTAAATATACCAACTCCAAGATCGCACTAGTGGGGAACGGGGCAAATTTACACTGATGGCCAAGCAATTTTTTTCCCTAGTGGCTGTAATGCCTCTTCAATAATATAATATAAACCCCACATTCAGCCGAAAAGGACCATTTTTTCAGAGATGACACATCACAGGAAGGAAAGTGTAAAATGTTGCCGTGCAGAAGCAAGTATGGCTCTGGCAAAGTTGTATTCATGATGAGCAAAAAGAAACTGATCTCTCCACGATGTACCAGCAAATATAAGCAGTAGTTCAGCCAAATAAATCCAGCAGAAATAGCAGCTTTACAATAAAATAAACTTTTATTCAACAAAACAGGTGGGTTGATAAGCGCTTTCGCGTGGATACAACCACGCTTCTTCAGATGATAATTTCTCCCACAGACTGAATTTAAATAGTATAATAATTAAGGTGCAGCATAGTCTAATAAATCTATTCAATTAACATTTAAAAGGGTAAAATTCACAACAGGTTCAAAATACTCTGGCTGTGACATAATCTGGTGGATGCGTATATTCAAGAGCTTATAAAAGCTATGTGCCTCCACAGTAATTTCCACTTACGAATTAAATTATAGTAAGTAGGTAAAAAATCATAAATTATAAATTTCTACAGATCTAAGGGTATATAATTAAATTAACAAATTAGTCAACAGCTTACAGTGTAAATTCAGAGTCAAAAATAAAATCAGAATGGTATTTTTTGCAGCTTGCAAATGAACGCTTGTTTAAATAGCGTAACGAAAATTTTTTCGTTATACAGCAAGGCATCTAAAACCAAAAGATATATAGCAGCATATAACATTTCATGTTATTTAAAACTTTTCATCCATCTAAAAATAGGATAGAAGTCTTAATCACCAATAAAGTTGTGTTATTGTAAAGGATTAAAACATAAGTTTCAATAACAGTCATTAATGAAAACAACTAAGCTAACTAAGCACTAGTCAAGCAAACAGAAACTATAATAAACACAATAAATGTTAAAAAGTATATATAAACATACTTATGAACTCTAATAGTCGAATTCTACAAAAGAATAACTAATATAAAATGTATAAATGTAGACAGGTTATATTGCATGTAATATTTTATAAAGTTAATACGATTTAGAGTGACACTAGATAATTGTATCAAAATATGTAAATATTAGAATATTTGATTAACAAACTTCTAAAAGTTTGCTGGTTTAAAGTTTTATAAAGTACATAACATGTAGATAATATAACAAACTAATCAATTACATAAAGAATAATAATCAACTAGTGTTCATGTATATGTGTCTTAATCTATGTTTATATATTCATGAAATAAGAATAAGAATAAAATGTACAATTTATCAACTATTAAATAATTCATGAACAATCTCTAGGATTTTTAGCAAGTTAAGACGATTATAAATTAAATCTTAAAGTTTAAAAATTGCTTAGTGAAAAACAATAAATATAAAAGACTTTTTTTAAGAATTTTTTTCCCTTAGAAAAGCTATCTGCTGGATAAAACAGTTTAGAATTGGCTGAAATTTAAAATTAAGTTAAAGATACATACTGCTATAAAAATAATACATAGAAAAGGTATGATAATAAGCTAATAAAAATATATATATACATCTGTTACACAATTATATATAGGGAAAATATGTTAAAAACCTAGAAGTATTTGAAAACATAAATGAAAACATTTTATGACTGTAAAGTTGGGAATAAAGAACCTTAATATTCTCAATTAAATCTCAAAGTTGTATTCATCTATCTAGCTAACTAGCTATTTATATATACACACATAGCGATGTAGCAGATAGGGCTTCCTGCACCTGTACTATGGATGAGATTACATGGCCACTGACTCTCATCTATTCAGTCTACTCCTCCACTGCCTGGGCTTAATGGTGGAGTCCAAGTCATCATGCCTGCAAACTAGATACCATTCCATTTTATTATAGAGTTGGTATATACCTGTCTCCACTGATTTCAGTTACTGCACAAAAAATGTGGATCCCAGAACTTCATGAAATGACTTGTAATTCCAAACCTTAAAGAACAACATTTAGAATTTGCTCCTACATTATTAAAGCAGTTGGGATAGGGGGATTGAAGTCCTCTATACCTCCAACATAGAAAGCTGTGGTCCCCCCACACCTGCCTACATTTAAATATTTATTTATTTATTTTTATTTATTTTACATTTGTTGACTGGACTAGTCTAGCTGGATATATGTCCATTTTCAGTAGAGGCCCGGGGAGAAAAGCTCCACAAGTTGTGACAAGTTTAATCAGAAAATGGCAGTACAAGATTAGATTACAAACATAAGTAGTTATTACAGGTTTTACAGATAATATGAATAGAAACAAGAAAGGTTTTTTGTTTTTTTTTTTGTTTTTTTGTTTTTTTACTATAATCATATATTTACAAAGTTTTCTGTACAGTGAAAGTTAACAAGGGAAAGGTAAAGGAAAAAGTAAGGTTAGTCTGGGTTAGTGCAGGAGCAAAGCCAGTGTTTATTGAGATACATTTTCAGTTGTCTTTTGAAAAATGGGAAAGAGGTCAAAGATGAGATATCAGAGGGTAGTTTGTTCCATATTTTTCCAGCTATTATACCAATATACCAACTTGAAGGTCACTGTTGCTTATAATACAATGGAAACTCGCAGATAGCATAACTTTGAACTTAGTATGTACTTCCCTTGGCCAGAACAGCAGTTCTGAGAATCACAATTACAATACAAAGATTTACTAGTGGTACAACAAAAGCAGTGCAAAGGATGAACTGAACAAACATGGGGGGAGAATTGCAGAAAAAACAAAAATGATGTAACTATACAAAAAGTAATTGACAAACAAAGGTGACACAAGCAGAAGAAAATGCTGAAAGGAATAGAAATACTGTAAGTTAATGAAGCAATAATGGGATGACATGCTTGACAAGCCACGCTGCTTCGCAAGGGACGGCTTGCACCTGTCACCCCTGGGATTCCGGATATTGGCTAAGGCTCTTGCCACCCCCATAGTGCCTTTTTTAGGCAAGGCTCAAATTCTAAACCTACCACCCTAGAAAACAAAAATGGGAAGAAACTAAGGGTAATGCTGCTCAATGCCAGAAGTCTAAATCTCAAAATGCACGCACTCGAGGCCCTTTTCAGTATGGAGAACATCGATGTCTGTGCTGTGACTGAAACCTGGTTCAAGGCTCCTGAGAGCACCCCGGCACTATCAGGTTTTACCTCATATCATGCGTTCCGGCCCCAAAACCTGGACCACACCACAAAAGGAGGGGGTGTATCCATATTGATCAAGGATACCCACACCTCCAGGTTGGTGGCAACGCATGAAGCATCGGAAACCATCCAGGTGCAATTAACCATAGGCAAAACTGCTCTACAATTTGTAGCATGCTACAGGCCACCCTCTCAAACTCAGGAACCCCACACAGCCTTCCTGAAGACACTGGAGGGTATAAATGTATCTCCAAATACCATTATATTGGGTGACTTCAACTACCCGAATATAGACTGGAAACATTACTCAAGCCCCAACTTTTTAGCCCAAAGGTTCCTGGAGTTCATAAATTCAAATGCTATGGAACAACTAGTCACCGTTCCCACAAGAGGAGAAAATATACTAGATCTCATCATCACAAACATGGGGACAAAATGCTCCACACTGGAAGTATATCCCTCATTGGTGAGATCAGATCACAAACTTATCTCACTGGAAATCCACATCGCGCCCCCACCCCAAACAAAAAAGACCACAGTGAAGAACTTCTCTAAAGCAAACTTCACACTACTCAAGACTGGTGTGGTATCCTTCAAGGCCCCCGAGCCAGTGGAAACCACAATCCAAGCTGCGGAAGCCCTTACAAATGCCTTCTACGAACACCTCCAGGACTGCATGGATCAGGCAATCCCTAATAAAACCAAGACTCTTTCCACCAAGGGCAAACGTCCAGTCTGGTGGACCCCAGCCATAAACAAACTTTACAATAAGAGGAGAAAGCTGTTACATGATAGAGCAAAATCCATAAAAGAGAAAACACCCTTGATCATTATTAGTAAAAAAATACGAGCACTCATAAAATCATCCAAGGCCAACTTTGAGAGAAAAATTGCAATAGATTCAAAAGATAATCATAAGGCCTTCTTCAGCTATGTTAGAAACCTGGGTGGAAACTCCCAGATATGTGCAGAATTAGTCCAAAATGATACAAAAATCACTGAACCCACAGACATTGCCAACATACTGGCAGACAGGTTCAGTGCAAACTTCACCCCCCTCTCCCCCCCAAAAGGAGAGATAACTATCCCAGCGGAGTGTAGCCTCCCAGACACCTCAAATGCGCAGGTGAAAGCTGCTCTCTCTAAAGCTAAAAACACAGCATCGATGGGACCGGATGGTGTCCCCAGCTGTGTGCTACACAAACTCAACGAGGAACTAAACCCGCATATAAGGCAGCTGTTTAATCTTAGCCTTACCACAGGATACATGCCCAAGGAGTGGCGTACGGCATCTGTGGTCCCACTCCACAAAGGCAGTGCCTCTACGGACCCTGGTAATTACCGCCCCATAAGCTTAACAAGCCTGGTCTGCAAAGCTATGGAGAGGATCATAATGGAACTCATAAACAAAGACATAGGGGACTTGCAGACATTGGACCTGACCCAGTTTGGCTTTGTCAAGGGCAGATCATGCCTTTTGAACTTGGTCGACTTCTTTGAAACAGTCACCAAGGCCATTGATGAGGGAAAGGCAGTCCATACAGCCTACCTTGACCTTGCAAAAGCTTTCGACACAATACCCCACTCAGGTATTATAGAGAAACTTACCAGCTTAAATGTAAACCCATATGTCACAAGATGGGTTGCAAACTGGCTAAACGACAGAACCCACAGGGTTAGAGTTGCTGGCACCATGTCAGACTCCAAGCCGGTCACAAGTGGTGTCCCACAGGGCTCAGTCCTTGGCCCCCTGTTGTTCGGCATCTACTTCTCAGAAGTACAGGCAAACATAGGAGGACTATGGCTGACAAAGTTTGCAGATGACTGCAAACTGGGAGCCATAGTGGAAAGTACATCGGACACAGATATCCTTCAGAGGGGTCTCACGGAAACTGATAACTGGTGCCAGAGCCATGGCCTGAAGTTAAATGCCAAAAAAATGTATAGTCATACCCTTCGGGAAAAACAAGGTAACCCCAAGCTACCATATAGGTGGCAATCCATTAAGCACAGAAGAGGTTATAAGGGACCTGGGGACCCAGGTTGACAGTGGCCTTTCTTTTGACACTCACATTGCTAAAGTGGTTAGAAAGACCTTCTACATTGCCCACCTGATCATGAAGGGATTCACATCCAGATCAAGTGAGGTCATTGTTCCCCTGTACTCTTCACTTATCAGACCAATGATCGAGTACAATGCCCCATTCGGGATGTATCTCACCCGACACCTGCAGCAATTGGAGCGACCACAAAATTTCCTCACCAAAAGGATAAAGGGACTCCAAAATCTGTCATATGCTGCCAGACTGAAGAAACTCCAGCTCTATTCAGTCGCATACCGCCTGCTCAGATGTGACCTGTGCCTGACATACAAGGCCATGTCCAACCCGGAATTAATGGACATGCTCCACCTCAAAAAATCCAAATCTACCAGATCCACTAGAGCAAGTGACTTAAACCTTAGCATGGATATAAATAGGACATGCTGGAGGGATAGATTTGTCACCCAGAGACTCCCTATGTTGTGGAATAAAATCCCGGTCCATGTGAGGCACAGCACCTCGCTGGCTCTGTTCAAGAGAAATCTTGACCGGTGGATGGGAGATCATAGGTTTACCCCTGGAATCATCTCTGTGTCACTGCTGGACAGAGGCACAACAAACTAATGGGCACAGTATTTTTTAACATAAGGGGTAGCGTAAGCCACAAAACTTTGGGCTAGGCTTATAAATGCCTTAGGGCAGATAGCCTAGTATAAACCTATGAACCTATGAACCTATAATACCAGTCAGTCCAAAACATTATGCGGATTATGAAAACAATAGAATCAAGCTGACTATAACTGCACAACAGACAAAAATGATGCAGTGTTGTCCCATATAGAACCAAGACACTATCCTCCAAAAAAAAGAAGTCAATCTGGTGGTCCCCTGCCATTAACAAGCTCTACAACAGAAGGAAAAACTGTTGCAAAAAAAATCCCAAGATTGGAAAAACTCCCTTGTCAGCATCAATAAGAAGCTGAGATCCCTTGTAAAATCTCCAAAGCTAGTTACGAAAACAAAATCACCACTGATTCTAAAGACAACCACAAGGCATTCTATAACTATGTCAAGATTCTACATGGCAACACTCAGATCTGCTCTGAGCTACAGCACAATGGTAATAAACATACAGAACCAGCTGATATCACCAGCATCCTGGCAGATAGGTTCAGTGCAAATTTCACCCCCTCTCACCCCGAAAGAGCCCATCTCTATACCGTATGAGTGCCAAGTCCCTGTAATTATGGCCACACAGGTGAAAAACGCACTAGCCAAAGCCAAAAATACAGCATCCATGGGACCTGAGAAAGTCCCAGACTGTGTTCTGCATGAACTACAAAAAGAACTGGCACCCCACCTAAGTACCGCTTTGTGCCTCCTGAATGGTGCACAGCTATGGTGATCCCACTCCACAAGGGGGGATCCACCATGGACCTCGGGAACTACCAACCCATCAGCCTGACAAGTCTGATCTGCAAGGCCATGGAATGTATCATCATGGAACTTATAAACAAAGACATAGGTAACCTGCAAACTCTGGACTCCACCTAATTTGGGTTTGTGAAAGGTAGATCATGTCTCCTAAATCTGAATGACTTCTTTGAAGCAGTCACCAAAGCTGTGGACGAGGGTAAGGCGGTTCACACAGCCTACCTAGATCTTGCCAAGGCCTTCAACACCACCCCCACTCTGGTATTATTGATAAACTTATGAAACTGGGCATAAATCCCTATGTCACATGATGGGTGGCCAACTGGCTCACTGACAGAGCCCACACTGTGAAAGTAGCCAATTCCAAATATGTCTCCAGACCAGTGACAAGTGGAGTACTACAGGGTTCAGTCCTGGGTTCCCTCCTGTTCAGCATTTACTTCTCTGAAGTCCAAGCCAACACAGAGGGCTTATGGCTAACAAAGTTCGCAGATGACTGCAAACTGGGAGCCATTACTGAATCCCCTAAGGATGTGGACATTCTACAAAAGGACCTCGCTGAGACAGATGCCTGGTGTCAAAGCCACAGACAAGCTCAATGCCAAAAAATGCATAGTCATCCCCATTGGGAAAACCCCTGTGCCAATGAACCACCACATAGGCAGTAGTCCACTCAACACCGAAAGCGTGATATGAGACCTAGGGACACAGGTAGACAGTAGTCTCTCCTTTGATAACCACATAGCCACAGTGGTCAGGAAGTCCTTCTAAGTGGCACACCTCATCACAAAAGGTTTCTCATCCAGAAAAAAAGAGGTCATTGTCCCCCTCTACTCAGTCCTCATTAGACCTACTATAGATGTACCTTACAAGACATTTGCAGCAACTGGAAATACTGCAGAAATACCTCAAAAAGAGGATCACCGGCCTCAAGCAGATGCTTTATGCAGACCGTCTTAAGAAACTCCAGCTCTACTCCATCGCATATCGCCTACTCAGAGGCGATCTCTACCTAACATACAAAGCCATATCAAACCCACAGCTGTTGGACATACTACAGTTAGAAAAATCCCAATCCCTTCGGGCCACTCACTCCAGGGACCTTAACCTTGTCACCACAATAAACAGAACTTGCTGGAGGGATAGGTTCTTGTCCCAGATAATTCCCATACTCTGGAACAAGCTGCCCATTCATGTTAAACAGAGCACCTCATTGGCCCTGTTTAAGAAAAATCTGAACAACTGGATGGGAAATAGGAATTTTACCCTGGGGATCACTTCTGTGGCTCTGCCTGACAGGGGCACAGGTAAATAAATGTTTGGGTGGCTAAAGCCAGGAAATCTTTATGGCTAGGCATATATAGGCCCTGGGGCTAATAGCCTAGTACCTACCTATGAAACTATGAACTGTAAAGTGGATAAATCAGCCTGAGTAAGGCTTATTTACTTTTAATTGTATAAGAAGATGTAGGAACTTTATTTTAGCAAAGTTAGATAAAACCACATCTTCCTTTAGAATATCATTGGTGAAGCAGATTTTGGCTGCCATTGCTATTGAAAAAATATAGTACATATTATTAGAAAACATTAAATAAGAAAAAATACGAACTCCTACTAAGTAAAGGATTCTTTTCAACTTGTATGAAGCATGAAACTAGACAAGTAGCATATCAGTTTTGAGCATGCACAGTTTCTTTTCCTTTAATACGGCACCAGAAAAAATTGAAATACTCTACTCCTCTGCTCATGTTTATTTTTGGTGAAAGTATATTTTTCTTGCCTTAGGAATGATTTGCCTTTTTCTTTAATGATGTTCCATAACATCTTCCCATAGCAGCATAAGAACAAAACTAGGCAAGTGATCATAGGGAACATATGATGCCTAGCCGTATATTATATACATTTAAGTAGGCACATGAAAAAAAGTGGGATGCATTACATAAATGAAATAGCTGGTGGCATGCATGAAAAAACATTAACACTGGTAAATGTTAAAGCTGCATTCTTTGCTTAAGGCACTGAGTAACTTGATGGCAAAGTTGAGTGATCTGAAATAATACAGAAGTAAATGGTTTGCAAGTGAACAAAGGAATTACATTTTGTCAGCTGTGCAACTATAGAATTGTGCTCAGCAGAGTCTCAAATGATCCATCTCATTAAGCCTACATTTCAAGGTTCTTTGCTCTCTCACCAAGATGATAAAATCATTTTTAAGTGATGTCTCCTTAAAGGAGAACTCAAGGAGGTGCAGATATTGATTCAACAAATTTGCCATTATGTAATTTTTGAAAAAAAATGTGCAGAACAGACATCTCATTAACTTGACAGAAAAATGAGTCAAACTTCTTAGTGAAGACCATTTAGTTATCATTTATATCACCTGGATTGTAATGCACATTTTACTGCTGCATCATTACTTTTGCATGAACCTTCCTTCCAGCAGGAGTGTTCTGCAGGTTGCTTTCTGTACATTAAGTGCAAACTTGAGAAAGCCTACAATAAAAAGATGTTGTATTATGAGACATTTGGAAATTAAGTTAGTGGCACAAGATAACTGTAAGAAAGCATCACTTGCATCCACATTCTTGAAAAATAGCTATATATAAATGTCAATGGCATTGCTTTTTCTTTTTTTTTTTTCTGAACAGTCAAGGGAAAATATGTCAAGATAATGAAACAACCAAGGACAATCTCTGTAAATAAAGTCACATTATATTCATGGTGTTTTGTGACAAGATATCAATATTACAAATTTAGAGTCATAGGGTCTGATTACTGTAGACTATGAAAGTTCAAAGCTCTGTTCAGCAAGCTAAACACGTTTGTAAATTGCCTGACATTTCTCAGTAGGGATACCCTAAATGACTCAACATAGCCCTGTACAGTGGCAATCAATTAAAGTAATTTAGGAAAAATAAACTGGATTGAAAGTTTAATTCCCCGAGTACCCATTAACTGCCCAAAATAAAGATTTTATATGTGTGTGTGTGTGTGTGTGTGTGTGTGTGTGTGTGTGTGTGTGTGTGTGCATCTCTAAGCATGTATGTATATATATATATATATATATATATATATATATGTATATATATACATATGTGAATATATATATATATATATGTATATATATGCATATATTTTATATATATATATTATATACATATATATATATATATATATATATATACATATTTATATATATATGTATATATATATATATATATATATATATATATATATATATATATATACATATATATACACATAAACAAAGTACCGAAATTGCCAAAGTAATAGGCATAAAACAAATACTTTAATAAAGCAAAATTAATTACTATTACACAAATAAAAAGACAAGCATTTTTGGGTATAATCCCTTTTCCAAGTATTTTAGTAAGACACTAGTTATTATAATGTTTTTTAACAAAAATGGTTTATTCTGAATGATAAGAAGATTTCCATGTGTTTAACAAAGAGGGTTTTGTAGGTTTAAATAGGTTGGAAGAATTTCCCAGTTAATTTAATTGGTTGATTAAAGAAGCTTTATAAGTGGTGGATGATTTTTTTTGTTAATCTGATGAAGTCTCATTACAGAGACAAAAGCGCTTCTCATTGTGTATTTAGTTTGGAATAAAGTGCTACTGTTGGTCATGCTCTGCCTGTGGCTGGATTTTTACACACGTATTTTCATCATTTTTCAGCATTTCTTAATGGAGATCACGGTACAGTTATGATTGGGAAATGTACTCTTTTCCCCACTGTACCGTGATCTCAGAGTTGATATATATAATTAACAGTGGGTGTGGGGGCACAGCCCCCACATGGGGGGTGCAGGGGGGGGTTGCCTCCTGCCAAAACATTGAAAAGAGAATAGTTTTTTGTTAAATTATGTATTCAAATGGGGTAGCTGGTTTTCATTTGTATATAGTGATCTCTGTTCAGAATCTCTTACTGCTGTTTGACATGCACAGTTGGTGTTTTATGCTTTGTAGTTTCTGCAATATGAATGTTCGTTGTTTTGAACTTACGATCTTCTCATCTCATTCTTGTAAATTTCAGTCTTTTGTTCTTTCGATAAAGTAATACGGATCCCTCTAATACACTTGTACCGTAGTGGGGAGACAGTTTTGATCCAGAGAATTTGATACTGCTAAGTACACACAACTTTTGGAGGTTTATTTACTTTGTACATTGCTTTCTTGTCAAGGTTTGTTCCTATTTCTTAAATAATGATGTTAGAGTAATATTCAGAATGAATTTCAATAGCCAGCATGGCATCCGGTAAATATCCTACTATGCTGCTACTAAATAATGTGACATCCCTTACTATTATGGGTCAGTAACAAAGGAGCTTCAATCCTCACTAATGACTTCAATGTGAGACTGTCACTTAAACAGGAGTAATATTCCACAATTTTCCCCTAAGACCGTAACAGGAACATGCTCTATAGCCTAGGATTGGACTGTATACTTCTCTCCACCCCTAATGTGTAACTCCTTATTACACATTCCAGATCAATGTGTCCCAGTTTAAGACCTCTGATACACTCACACTTAAATAAATTAAATCTCACATATTCAAACACTTCTGGGAAAGCCTGACACAGGCTTCTAGCTGTTTCCCTTCCCAAAAATAATACGGTAAAGTTGCCACCGACCAGAGTGTCTTCATACCCTTCAAAAGGGGTGTCCAATTTTGAAAAATTAGATATTAAAATAGTAGCAAATGACCAAATCAGTCAGGCTTTTGGAGTGACCTAGGAAGTTATCAAGGCAAGTATAAGCACTCTCAAATCATTAAACAAAGGACTGATTGACCAGTCACAATGTAAGTTAATAAAAATATTTAACAATGAGCAAAATGATTAAAATATAAAACAGCAATTTCCAATAAGCAAACAGAACTCAATCACCATGAAAATGAAATCAATTCCGAAGGCTAGAAATCCAACATTTAGAAAAACAACTTCTGACAGTAACACATAGCAACTGTCAACATTCTGATGACATCATCTGCAGATCAGCTGAATTTGAGACAGTTTGCCTTTAGAGTCTTTCCTCACAAACATGTGCAGTTAGAAATGTAAAAGGACATTGCTTAAGTCTTTAAAACATTATGTACAAACAGATTATAAATCAACATGTAAGAACTTATTTACAATATCATAGCTAGTTATGCTGGCATATCATACATTGGTTACTCTGAAATTATATACAAAACGTCAGCCAGACATGCTAGCACAAATGACCATGTCCAATTTCTTCACATCCCCCCATGGTTTTCAAGTGACCCTTGAAAAACAACACTTGAGAAAAATGGGTCTGTCTGGGAATATCAACCCATTCCTCTCCTGTACAATCCATTTGCATTGGCATTATTGCTGCAGTGTTCTTCTCCTTCTGAGGAATATTGGCTGAGCACAGACCAGACTCCACAATCTGAAGCATCCATTTGCACAGCAAACTCTTCAGTATAATTTGGACTGGCCAACACAGAGGGTTCTCCCAAAATCTCCCTAAGTTTTTGGAATGCCTCTTCACAGTCTGTGGTCTACACTACCTTATCCACTTTATTTTTCCTAGTTGGGTAAGGGGTGCAGCCATTGCACCACAACTAGGTAGAAATTTTCCATAGTACCCCACTGTCTCTAGAAATGCTCTCACTTGCTTTTTAGTAACAGGAACTGGCCACACTTGAATACATTCCACATTTACCATTTCTGACCTAATCTTACCACTCCCCTCTCTGTGTCCTAAGTGAGTGATGTCTGCCATACCCACCTGACACTCACTGGGTTTAGTGATTAACTTTGCCTTTTTAAACTGGTCTGCAAATGCATGTAGCATAGTCTTTAATGTAGAGTTTAACTTCCCCACAAGACCATTAGTCTGGTAATGGTAGGGGGTGTTGATTAGATGTGCCACTCTACAACACTTCCACAAACAAGTTAGCAGGTCTGACATTAAGTTGGCAACTTGGTCAGTCACTATCTCCCTATGAAAATCTACCCTGCTGAAAATTTCTAGCAAAGCACTTGCCAACTTCAATACATCAATATCACCTGACTAAAGGAATATTAGGAACTATAGTTAGAAGTGGCAGACGGTTGGCTCTAGGCATTACCAACTGCCTTACTACCTCTCCTTCCATCCCTCCCATAGGAGGCCACATTCCATACAACAAATCTTCCTTCCCTACCTTAATATCACATGCACAAGGAGTATTAAGGGCTATAGCTAGAAGTGGCAGACAGTAGGCTCTAGGCTCTAACAAGTGCCATACTACATCACCTTCCAACCCTCCCTTAGGAGTCCACTTTTTATACAACAAACCTTTGTTCCCATAAACAGACTCTCCTCTTCCTTGAGTGTCAGGTGCTTCCTTAGCCATTTCCCTTAAGCTTTATAATGGAGGGTCCATAAGTTGAGCCTGTCTCAACTCTACATTTGTGACTCTCCTGAGCTCTCCTTCCACAGGAAGCCTAATAACTTCCAACAACTATACTTCACTATCAATCTGAGTACTATTACTCACCTCCATCTTTGCAGTCAACTATGTCCAAGGAAATATCAGTACCTCCCAGCAACTGTGGTACACTTTCAGACTTACTGCTACAGGATAGCTCCTTCTCTGACACAGCCACCATGCCAGTCCCAGCTTCAGGTATGACATATATCCAGGTCTTCCCCAGGCTACTGGACCTACATGCTTGTCTCCAACCCTGATTACGTGTCACTGCATACACACAAGGCACTGCATCATCAATCATTCCCTAGCAAGACATATGCAGAAATATTCTCAAGCACAAGCTCCCCTTCCACAGGAAGCCTAATAACATCTGACAGTTGTGCCTCACTGTCACTTTGGGTACTATCACTCACTTCCATCCTTACAGTCACCGTATCCAAAGGAAGATCAGTACCTAAAAGTAGCTGTGAATCACTTTCACACTTACTGCTACAGGATAGCTTCTTCTCTGAAACAACCACCACACCAGTCCCAGCTCAGGTATGAGATCTGTCTGGGTCTCCCCGAGGCTACGGGACTTACATGCTTGTCTCCAAGTTTGATTGTGTGTCACTGCATACACACAAGGTACTGCATCATCAAAGGCATTCCCTATTAAGACATCTGCAGGAATATCCTCAAACACACCTACCTGCTTGCTTCCTCTTCCACCCTCCCAGTCAAGATGAACCTTAGCCAAAGGTATTTGGAATGGGGTCCTCCCAAAGCTCTGACTGGAGTGAACTGTCCACGCAAGTACTGCTCTTCTCTAACTACTGCAGGCCTCACAAAGGTTATATCAGAAGCCGTGGCTCTCTTAGCAGTAATCTTTTACAATCTACTAAGATAGAATATAAATTTTGGTGATAGATTTGCACCCTTGTTGTTTCCTAACAACTTACTCCTGGCAGTTTGTCATCCCCACTTGCTGGCTCACCTCACTTTTTGTTTCTCACCTTGCTTCAGTGAACATTTGACTGCTACATGGCCCCTCTGGTTACACTTGAAACATCTAATCCCTAACTGTACTTGGACTAGTAGTTTCCCCATTTACTGGTGTACTCTGTTGGAGTGGATTAAACTGCCCCCCCCATGGGTTCCCTTATGTCCATGTGCAGCATTGGGTTTCCCTTTCTTATGCATTGGAGCTCTGCTTGCTAAGTAGAGATCCCCTTTTCTCCCCAACTACTCCGCAGAGTTACACTCTCTGTCTGCTAACCAGATTCTCATGTCATCAGACAATGTACTGAGGGCCGGTTCCCTCATGAAAAGATCTGCCATACACTCAAAATTGGTGACCTGACACCCACTCACCCATCTGTGAAAGTAAGTACTTCAATTATCAATATAATCATGTACACTTGTATCTGCCTTGTGTCTGTATTCACAAAATTATTTCCTATAAGCTTCAGGTGTTAGTTTAAAACAATCTAGAAGACAGTTCTTAATTTTTTCATAATTCAAACAATCTACATCAGACAATTTTGAAATGACCTGAACAGTTTTACCATGGAGTAAGGGAGTCAAGAGCCGAACGCAGAGCTCATGGTCAGCATTATACTGTCGACATACCCTCTCAAAAATAAGAATAAAACTATAAAAGTCATCCCCATCCCTGTATTGAGGAAAGAGTTTACTGACCATTACAGCTTCTAGGGTCCAATTATTCCATTCCCCATTACTTCCATGACTCCCTCAAAGGGTAAGAAGCTCCACTTCATGCTGGCACTGTTTCTTGTTTTCCTCAGCTTCTGAATGTTTAACCTCCAGTTCAAAACATTGCATTCCCCCCTCAATCTCCAGTCATGTGGCTTCCAGATTACATCAGCACTGTCTCTCCTTAGCCTCCAGTTCCAGTCTCCTTAACTCTAAATGGATTCTCAGGTCCTCCAAAGAAAAGGTAGTCTGTCCTATCCCAGCAGGCTGCACCTCCCCAATACCAAACTGGATATCCTCTGAATGGCTGGTATGAGCTGAAGTTGCAACTAAGGCTGAAATCATTGCTCCTTAGTCAAGTTGGCATGCACCAGTCCTCTGGCTTCATACTCCTTGGACAACTTGTTCTTTGTCAGCTTACTGTGGTTGTCTGCTGACATCTTTGCCTGCTATTCCTGACTAACAAACTACAAATAAATGAAACTGTGGTGAATTGACATTCTGTATGTTTACTTCATGGCTATCGAGAGTGCTCACCTAAATGACAACTACTCACACATTACTGAAATCGAATTAAAAATCCCACACCACTGGCACCAATTAATGTGACATCCAGTCAATATCCTACTATGCTGCCACTAAATAATGTGACATCCCTTATATCCTGGGTCAGTAACTAAGGAGCTTCAATCTTCACTAATGACTCCAGTGTGGTAGTGTCACTTAAACAGGGGTAATATTCCACAATTTTCCCCTAAGACCACAAGAGGAACATGCTCTATAGCCTGGGACTGGACTGTATACTTCTCTCTACCCCTAATGTAACTCCTTATTATACACTCCAGAGCAATTTGTCCCAGTTTAAGACCTCTGATACACTCACACTTAAATAAATTAAATCTCACACATCCAAACACTTCTGGGAAAGCCTGACACAGACTTCCAGTGGTGTCCCTTCCCTAAAATAATATGGTAAAGCTGCCACCAACCAGAGTGTCTTCATGCCCTTCAAAAGGGGCATCAAATTATGAAAAAGAGATAGTAAAACAAATAGTAGCAAATGACCAAAACATCTAGGCTTTCAGAGTGGCCCAAGAAGTTATCAAAGCAAGTATAAGCACTGTCAAATCACTTAACAAAAACACTGATTGACCAGCCACAATGTAAGTTAATATGAGCAAAATGATTAATAATATAAAACAGTAATTTTCAATAAACAAACAGAACTCAGTCACCATGAAAATGAAATCAATACTAAAGTACAGAAATTCAACATTTAGAAAAACTGTAACTGATCTAACTGATTAGTTATAATTTCCTAACTAACTAAAGAACACTGTCCTGATCTAAATTAAATCATTACAACAAAGAAAAGGCAGGCTTACAGCTCTTGGTGAGTCCTTTTTGGTATCCACTGCACAGTACATCTGTGAACAACTTGCAACTGGCTGTTAACTGTCAATTAACAACTGACTTCTGTAACTGACAACTGAGAACTGACTGTTAACTGTCTTCAGCAGGCTCTTTTATAGACTAGCCCAACTGTCATAACTGTTCCGGTTCTAATTTTCATTTCATGTTTTGAAAATCAACCAATGGCTGTTTAATAAAGCTCCTTCCTGTCTTTCAGCTTCTGACAGTAACACATAGCAACTGTCAACTTTCTGATGACATCATCTGCAGGTCAGCTAAATCTGAGAAAGTTTGCCTTTACAATCTTTCCTCACAAACATGCACAGTTAGAAATGCAAAAAGACACTGTTCAAGTCTTTAAAACATTCTGTACAAACAAATTATAAATCATGTAAGCACTTATTTACAATATCATAGCTAGTCATGCTGGCATATAATACACAAGTTAACTGAAATTATATGCAAAACTTCAGCCAGACATGCTAGCACAGATAACAGTGTCCAATTTCTTCACAACCAGTGCAAACTATTTTTATCTTTTTGCCTATTCTTTATCTTTTATTGTTGGCATAGCTCATGTAGATCAGTTATTTAGCTGCATTACAAAAAGTTTTGTATAGAATGCAACCTGACATAGTTTGTAGGTTTTATTTTCTTTGAATTTGAACAGTTACTGCAGAAGAATGTAGTATAATTTTGTACCAATATCATGTATTTTTATACATGTTAGCACAACAAAATGTGTTAAGTTTATGATATCTGTCTGTCTGCCCTCTACAACAATGGAGATGGCACTATAGTTGTTCTCAACATTTCTACTTGTACATACTGAATTAATATTTTTAATGCTGCAATGTGTTACACAACCTGTTCTCTAAATTTCTGAACTGTTATATTTTGTTATTTTATTGATGCACTTTTTTTGGGTGGGGAGATTGTCCTAACTTACATGTAGTCATAGTGAGCATTACCTTTTAAGTTTTTGTGTGCATGATGGATGCATAAATTCATACATAATTGAATTCACAGCCATACAGTCTGTGTATTAGAAATGGTAATATTGTCTGTTTTCTGTTTCATCTCATACAGGGATATTGTACCCAAGAAGAATTCTGTACCCCCAAGCCATCATTCACTGATGCAGAAAATGAAGTCATTATCCAGGTTTTATGTTGACAGGAGTTTTTTATGTTAGGGAGAGGTTAACATGACCAATCTGGCCAAGATAGGATATGGCAGCACTGGCATACCTCTCAACTGTACAGATTTTCACAGAATGTCCAAATTTTTGCCTTATATTTTGGTCTTTTCTTGATGAAATTTGTGATTTTCTTGGAAATTACTGGGATGATCTGAGGATTGAAGTCACTAAATAATGACATACATTTGTGTTTCAAACTTCTTATCCTTCAGAAAAATGCATGATATGACAAATTCTGTTATTCTAGCAACTTTCTAAGTTTGTAAGAGCAATATTTAAAATCTGTCCCTATTTTTAGGTCTTTGTACCCCCTTTCTGTGAGGCTTTGTCCAGATTTTTTGTGCTAAGAGGTTGAGAGGTATGAGCAGTAGTAGTCACTGACAATGATGCTCTCAGATGGCAAGGGGGAAGTTACTCCCAGCTACTTCACCTCTGCCTGCCATACTGTGACTGCAGTTGCCTACGAACAGGTGGCTATGTGTGGTTGTCCTGCTACTGAACCACTATTAACAGAAACAGAGAAGTTCCTGTCCACTGTCAGAGAACCACATAGCTCAGCAGAGTGTTCACACAGAATCCTTGATGATGGCACTGTTGTAAATGGCTGACCCACAGAGTCTCAAGCAGAAATTCCAGGTATGCAAAATAAAAATAAAAATAAAAATAATTGTAAGTGCAACTGTTATATCTTTAAATACATATATCTTATATGTCTGATATACCTACAGTCAGTGATAAGCATAGGTCAGACAACACAGTAATAGAGAGATAAAGGAGGGTATTGGTAGGGGGAGATTCAACTAGTCAGTAAGTTTTTGTATGAGAAAATTCTTAATCTGCACATGTAAATGGAATAGTTCTTTGTTTTTCTTTCATTTGCATTGTAATACTTATCAGCTTCTTTTCATTTCCCTTCCTTAAATGCAGGGACATCTGGATTGCAGGCTGCAAAACCACCTATACATGGTAAGCAGACATATGTTTATTATTATTGTACATAAGGTAGATTCAACACTAACTGTGAGTAATATGTGTATTGCTTTAGTATTTAATATACGAAAATGTTTTTATCAATTTTATTTTCTGTTTCTCTGTCTGTTGTGTTTATTGCTTGCTATCATAGGTGATCCTGACAGTGACACTGTGGAATTCCTACCGCCTGATGTCAGATTATCCAAAGCCACTGATTGTAATGGTGGCAATGAAGGGGGGCAGTTTTGGGGTGCATAGGATCAGTCTGACACTGGGGTTGTGGCTCCCACATCCCCTAACTATATTTTGGACACAGTCAGTATGTCTACACATATCCATGTCATGGAGTCCTCTTATATAGGACAGGTTAAGAGTGGCACTGTTTACCAGGGTATTGTGGTCAGTTTGGTATAACAGCTGTTTGCTTCTCTCCATAGGCATTGAAAGGGCAATGTTCCACATAGGAGAGCTGATAAAGGTGCTCAGAGAACATCTGCTGTCCACCCTCCTCCTGATGTTGGCGTGTCATTAGATGCCACCAGTTTTATGTGTAGGGCCATAGTGGAGGTACAGGCGTGTTCCACCAGGGCCACAGAAGAAATAGTGCAAGTGGTAAACATCATGCATTCTGATGCTCATGACTTCCTAAACAATGTAAATGACTCCTTGGACAAGATGAATGACAGACTGGATCAGACAGTGTCTGTAATGGAATGTCTGCTAGTGGAAGGTGAGTATCCACATTGCCAAAGAACTGCTACATCTTCTGGTGTCAGCAAAAGTGGCCATGCAACATCCCAATCCAGTAGTGACACTACTTCTACTGCTCCATCCGAGACTGCAGTGTCCACACCCAGATGTGGTAGATCACAATGTTAGGGTCCTGGATGCAGATGTGAGAAGAGCTCATTCAGCAGATATCACAAATATTTAGGTAGCACCCTGACTTCTAGCCTGGGCTGTGGAAGTAGCAATACAACTCCTGGCAGAGATGATTCTATTGGTCAGAGGTATTGAAACTGAACTGACTACTCTACCATGCATGGCTCACACCTGGCCAAGATGCCAGGATGTAGTGTTAGCATAGTACTTGATTTGTTTCATGCAAAGACACACACACATTGAAAAAAAAAATCACTTGCCCATACAGCTTCACACACATGCAAACTATCTAAACACTACTGTTGACTGCTATATATCTGTTGTCAATGGCCCTGACCAATGTATACTACATACATGTGTTTCTTACTCACACACACTTCACTTTTTCGATGTCAGCCTTGCACTCCTGCCCTCCCTGCCACTGCAACAATCCTGTGCTAATGATGATGGCTGTGCCCTGCCCTTTGCACGTCTGTATGTCTGATGCACACAATGGATAGATAATGCTTGCTTACTCACAAGCTTTAATTTATCAATATGTATTGCAAAAAGAAAAGTTTTTGATTTCTTATTCCTAGCCATTTGTGAATGATTGCGTAAATAATTGTTGAACCTTATTGCATTTCAGTTAGTATTGTAAGTAAAGCAGTTTCTTGATAAAGTTGTGCAAATGAAGGCATAGTTGACCTGTTCCATGTTTTATAGATATTGATCAATTTAAATGCTTCATGCACTGTATTGGTTAGACTACATAACTGTATATTGCAAACACCAGACAGAGGAGTTATCATTGACATAAATGTACACCTCAGAGAAATGTTCTGCTTAGGAGCATATACATTTTTCCATATGAAAGTAGTATGTTATGTAACCTTCTTATTTCTGTTACATGTTCTGCACTTGCCTTGTAATTAATGCAGGTACAAATTGTGTCCTTGAAGGCTTTCCTCTGTCTAATGTCAGAAGACAGCCATTACATGGTTAAGAAAATGTTGCAGAGTTTGACAGCAATAGTTTTCTCATTTGTATGTTCATGGAGTTTTAGGCTTTGACCTCAGTGGCGTTTGTGTCTGCTATTCTTTGCCTTTTAACCAGAGTCTTGGCATACTGTGCATGCTTCTGTCTGCCAGCACCATCCACAAATGGGGTTCTTCCTCAGTTTTCTAATTTGCATCTGCTGCTGCTGTTGCTGCTGGCCATGCCTGTGGTCTTTAAAATGGTGGTCTTGCCACTTGATGTCCTTGTTGAGCTTGTCTCCTAAACTATTATATTGTATAACATGACAGACTGTAATTATTTTGGCAGAGGTGCCTGGGTCTTACTGCAGTAAAAATCTTGTTGTATCTAGACACCAGAACCATGATTTTAGCAATCCAAACACATGTTCTATGATATTCCTAGTTTGAATGTCGGCTTTGTTGCACTCTTGTTCATTGGGGTTGTGTGGGTTTCTCATGGATATTATAAGCCAGGGCTTCAGTGCATAACCTCATCCCCCACTAGATACCCTTGAGGAATGTCACTCCTAGCAAACCTGATGCACAACTCACAGGTGTGTCATATGTGTGAGTTGTAAGTGTTACCTGCACATACACTGTAGATGATGCCTTGGGCATTACAGACAGCTTGACAGTTTATAGAGTGATATCCTTTCCTGTTAATGTACTTCCTTCCCTATTCACTGAGTGGGGCTTTTATTTCTAAGTGTATGCAACTACAGCCCCAGCACTTCAGAGAAGTGTGCTATTGCATAGAATTCCATGCATGGTTCTTGCACCCTCCTGTGGGGTGCATGGGAAAAGTACAGTTGTGTAAAATCTTACCATAACGGTAGATGTCCTTGCCTTTACTGTTGTACTATTCTTAATGATATGGGGATTCCTTGCTGTTGAAGCCCGACATCTGGTCAGTCTTCCAAAGACTTCTGAATTTAAAAGGTATGCTGAATGTTACCAATCACTGCCTGCATAACGTAGGGCATAAAGGTGACATTCAGGCTTACCAAAACCAGAAATGATTGTCCCAGGAGGAACACCAGTCCAAGGAACCCAAGAGGTAATGTGTTCATCAAGGAAGATAAAGAACTAAGGGGGTGGAGGGAGGGAGTGGATACTGCAGCAATGAAGACCAGGATACCATTATGGTAAGATTTTACACAACTGTACTATGTCCTTACATTCACTGTTGCAGTATTCTTAATGATATGGGAGAGTGCCAAACGCCAAGAGGAAATTTAGGAGCAGGAAAGTGCAGAAGAGTTCCTTAAAAAAACACGAAGAACTGAACTAACAAAATCAGCCCTAGCTCTAGAGATACCATCCAACTTGTAGTGCTTGGTAAAGGTATGCACAGAAGTCAAGGTAGCTGCTTCAAGAATAGAATTAATATCTAAGTCTTTGAAAAAAATCACTAGAAGAAGGCACAGCTCTAGTAGAATGAGCCTTAATTGAAAAATGAATGTTCTAGCCATGAAAAATGTAACAAAAGGAATTAGCCTTAGAAATCCAAGAAGAAATAGTTTGCTTGGATACAGCAAGCCCCAAAGATCTAGGATGAAAACAAACAAATAACTGATCAGATTTTCTGATAGCCTCGGTCATATCCAAATAAATTCTACATTGCCTATGCATGTCCAAAGTATGCAGCACCCTCTCACTGTCCGTTTGGAAGAGGGGAAAAAGTAGGCAGACTAATAGACTGATTCAGTGATAGCTCATTAACCACCTTCAGCATAAAATAAGGGTTAGTGAGCAAGGACAATCTGTCCTCATGAAAAATCAAAATAGGAGGACAAGCCATAAGGGCTTGCAACTCAGACACTCATCTGGCAGAAGTAAGCACTAACAAAAGAACTGTCTTCCAGGAACAATGTTGCAAGAAAGCAGAAGCAGCAGGCTCAAAAGCAGCCTGAGTCAACTTCTCCAAAACAAAAGTTAAGATCCCAGGGTGGAGGAAGAATAAAATAAGAGAGAACCAAAGAAGCATCCACAATAAGTGGGTCCAGGTTATGAGAGAGACACCAAATGGATAACCTCTTCCATTTGGATAAGTAGGACTTCCTAGTTGCAAGTTTCCTAGTCTCCTGCAGGACTTGCAGCAAGTCATCAGAAAAAAGGTGTCTATAAGGAATCAAAATCCTATCACCCATGGTGTCACTTGAAGCATGGACAGATGGAGATGGGTAAGCAATCCTTTGTCTTGTGTGATAAGATCCACCTTTTGAGGTTAGATTGCCCCTGGCTAGATACAGAAGAAGAGGGAACTAGTGCTGTTGCCACCAAACGGTTGTCACCAAAAAGATTTTGGGAGCATCTTGTTGGATTTTGAACAAGACTTTCAGAATGAGAGGAAGGGGAGGGAATGCATAAAAAAAATCCCCTTCCAAGAGAATGAGAGGGCATCAACCTTCCATACCAGAGGACCTGGGACTCTGCCACAAAACAGAGGAAGTTGTCTGTTGATGGAGAGGCAAAAAGATCCACTTGAGGAGTACCCTACTGGTAGATAATGTCCAGAAACACATCTCTATGAAGCATCCATTAATGGGATTGAGTTAAGGACCTGGTCAGAGTGTCTGCCACAAGGTTCTGCCTGGAAGGGATATAAACTGCCTGAAGAGTCACTTGACACCTGACAGCAAGTTCCCATACCAGAAGTGCCAACTGGCAAAGAAGATAAGATCTTGTTCTGCCTTGCTTATTGATCTACCACATCACTGTGATATTGTCTGTGAATACCTTGAGAGTCCCTGGAGAAAAGAGAGACTGAAATGCCTGAAGAGACCAGCAGAAGGGCTCTCATTTCTTTGAAATTGATGTGCTCCTTCTGCTGATGAGGCAACCACACCATCTGTACCTTTAGGGAGCCAAAAGTCACCCGCATCCCATGTCTGAGGCATCCACGAACAATTCCTGAGAGGGAAGAGGGAGATGAAAAGGGATCTCTGTATTCAGAGTCAACTGCTGACTCCACCAGAGAAGTTCCTGTCTGAGGCAAAGGAGAAGAGGAGCTACAAATTCTAGAGGATGAACATGTTGAAGTCACACTGATTTCTGAAACCACTGAAACTTTCTCATATGAAGTTTGGCCAGAGGGAGTATCAGAATGGTGGATGCCATGAAACCCAGAACTCTCAGAAACTCTTTGGTGGTAATAGAAGCCAGAGGAAGAAGAGTATGAAGGAAATAAATGAGAAGTAAGGTCTCTGGAGGGGGCAGGGATGCAAGCATTGGCACCGTCTGAATCCTACAACCCAGAAAAACATGATCCTGAGAAGGAGTCAGAGAAGGCTTTTTTGAAACTTACAGTGAACCCCAGACTCTGAAGAAGGGATACGACAAAATGAAGATTTTGCAAAAGGGTCTCTAGAGAATATGCCTGAATCAACAGGTCATCCAAGTAAGGAAATATTTGGACCCCTCTGAAGTCTGGAAAAGGAAATCACAGGAGCAAGGCATTTGGTGAACACCCTTGGGGCAGTAGAAAGGCCAAAAGGCAAAGCAGAGAACTTAAAATGGCAGAAACCAGCAGAGAAATGAAAAACCTTCCTGAAAAGAGGATGGATCAGAATACAGAAATAAGCATCCTTGAGATTCAGAGACACCATATAGGCCTGAGGGAGCAAGAGAGGAAACAGAATCTGAATGGACAACATCTGAAAGTAAGGTACCTTTAGAAAAGTGTTTAGACGAGAGAGGTCCAGAATAGGTCTCCAAGTGCCCTCTTTTCTGGGCACTAGAAACAGTCAGGAGTAGAACCCTTTCCCCCTTTGGGATACAGACACATCTTGAATAGTAAACTGAGCCAAGAGATCTTGAAGAATCTTTGGTAAAAAGGGAAGATGTTCCCAAAGAGGCTAAGGAATGCCCAAAAAAAGAGGATGGGATTTCCATACCATGAAGTACCCTTGATGAATGATTGGCAGAACCCAAGAATCCTGAGTGATCTGAAACCAAACTGGAGAAGAAAGAGAAAGGTGAAGAAGAAAGAGGAATGTAGCTGGGAAGGGATGGATAGTCACACAGCACCTGATTTGTCCAGAAAGGAAGGCTTCAGAGTCCTTGTAACTTGAGTAGCCTTAGCAGGAGGAGTCCGTTTGCCACTCTTCTTACCTTTAGTAGAAAGACAGGAATGCCTACGAACAAAGGCAGGCTTAGTGGGGTAGTTTCTTTGAAATTTAGGCACAGGAGAAACCAACACATGCTTAAATTCCCATAAGGCCTTACCCTTATCCTGAAGTGACTTAAACAAACCAGCAGCAGCTTCCCAAACCAAAGTTTAGAATCCTGAGGAGTATCCATCAACTTAGCTTTAATATCATCATGTAGAGGTTGAAGCCTATGGCAAGAATACCTCTTCATAACTGAACCAAAAACAGCAGGCCTAGAAGAGGCATCCTCTGCATCATAACTACATTTAATAGAATGATGGGCAACTTGAGATGAAGTCCCTAGCAAGGAAAGAACAGATGTTTTACCCTCAGAGTCTGGAAAATCAGAAATAAGTTGACAGGCCTGAGAAAGTAGAGACAACACATATGTAGACATATGGGTCTGATAATAAATAGCCCTAATTCTGCTGTCCTTGTCAGAATGCAAAAACTTGGATGAAGGAAGCAATTGAGATGGCTTATCAGAGGCTACGGACAATAATGAGGGGTCAGCAGCAGGACATTTATATAAAAAAGGACAATACTCAGGAACCCTATAAAACCTATCAGGCTTCTTGGGAGCAGGGGGGAGAGAATCAGGCACTTGAGAGGCATTGGAGAAAGCATCCAGTAAAGCAGTCAAGACAGGAGGAATAGTCGCAGGTTTAGGAGAGTCCAACTGCAACAACTCATAGTACCTCTTATGGATATCAGACACCTGAGAACAATCCCACTTAAAAAAAATCCATCTTCCTAGAGAATGTGTCTCCAAAGGAACATCAAAACTAATAGATTACTCCTCCACTGACCCATAGTCCAAAGGAGAAGGAATCTGAGTAGAATAAATTAGGGATTTGTCAGCAGAATCTGACTCATCCTCAGAAGAATCCTGGTCACTAGGCCTTTTAAGAGGAGTAGGGTATCAAGGAAGAGCAGGAATTGAAACCCTATGAGGAGGCTTTAAGGACATTAAGGCATAAAATAACCCCTGAGCAAAAGCTGCCACTCACTTTGTGGATCCTTAGAAGTAGAAGAAACATGTTTAATTTTTTGTTACTTTTTTAAGGGAATGTCCTGAGAAGGCTCAGATCCAGGACAACAGTCGAGAACCATAGCAGGAACTTCTCCCCCAACTAAAAAGTGAGGAACTCCCCTAGACCCCTCAGAAAATATCAACTGTGGTTCTCTCTGAACATCTAAGATGAACATCTGCAAAGCCTCTTCAGACGTGCCGCCAGCTGGATCCTCACTGGCCTCCAACATGCTTGTGGCAGAGAAATCCGACAACACAGCTGGGAGAGCCTCTGAGTTCATAACAATCTCAGGAGAAACACCTGGAAGAGGCTGGATTTGGAAGATTCCAGTCATACCTTTTTCAGCTTCTTCTTCACTACCGGCAGACCCTCGGGGGCGGGAGATTCCTTTCATAGTATCTTTAGCGAGTAGCTTAAGATGCTGGTTCTCAAGATACAAGGAAAGGGAAGAATGTTTTCTGCAAAGGGTTTTTGGAATAAACTCCTGACAAATAGAGCAAGATGTATGGTCATGGGAAGCACCTAAGCAAAAAATGACACTTATCGTGGAGGTCTCTATGGGGAATCTGTTTCCCACACTGGGATTTACCCTTCTTGGATGCTTGGGTGACAACCTCAAAGAGCACAAAAAACTGAGAAAAAACAAAATCTCCAATGGGAAACTTATCTTGCAAAAACAGCAAACTGGCAGAAGACGGATGCAAGCAAACAGAACAATGGTGTAAAAGATACATTCAGACTGGTGGCAAAGAAGTTCTGTTTTTCGTAAGCCTGAACATCACCTTTATACTCTGCATTACACAGGCAGCACATGGCGATGTTCGGCATACCTTTTAAATTCCAAAGTCTTTGGAAGACTGGCCAGATGTTGGGCTTCTGTGGCAGAGAATCGCCATATCATTAAGAATACTACAGCAGTGAATGTAAAGACATCAGATGTGGTCCCTTGCATGTTGTAGCATTGCATTTAAAAACTGGTGTAATATTTTAGAGGCTGATGCCTGTGACACCCCTAATATATTCCCTGTGGGTCTCTGGAAAGTACCAGTAGCTAGTATTCATAATGCTACACATGCTTTTCTTTATACTGGGATGGGTTCTCTACAAATTCCCTGGGGACTGAGGTGGTGGCAGTAGAGGTTGCATATTTCCTCCAATATTTCCCTGTCCATCCTGTAATGTTCAGCAATTTCTCTGTCATGCAGTCCATAGTAAATCAGAAGGGATCTAAACACCCTTCTTCTTGCCTAGGTCTTGCAGCAGCACCCTGATTTAAAGCCTGTTGTACAGACATACAGGAAAAAGTCTTCAGAGTCGAGTGCCACAAAAAGGCTTCATTTACAATAACAAACATTGAGTGCTTTCATCCACAGGTAATAGGACTTCTTAAAAACAATATAAGTTGCAACAGACTGATTTTTTATACCTGTGGGTGACACCCTCACATAATTAATGACATCATCACCTAATTAACTATTCAACCCCTCTCTATCACAAACAAGTATCAACTTTTAAAACCTTTTAAACCTTATATAAAGTCCGAAAAATGTGTGCAGGATTCTGAGTAAATGTTTCAAAGAAACCTGTTTGATGGAGATGAGTCAGCAACTGATGGATGTATATTTACAACCCTCCAGTCAGGAGAGTTGTGGGATGATTTACTTAAAGAAATGGTGGTGCAGAGTGATACAAAAAAATGAAGAAGATGTTTCCTGAGGGGACATTATGGAGAAAACACAAACGGAGGATGCAGAGACAATCCTGAAGAATAGTGGTGAGATGGAAAAGAAACATATGCAGAGAAAGTAAAAGAAGGCAAAAGTGGACTGTCAGAAATGAAAGCATAAGAAAATAAAAAATGAAAGTATGTGCTAAAGATTCAAAGTTAAGAAGGCAAAGAGATGGACAGGTATGAAGTGTGGGACAATTTAATAGCTTGTCTGGGTGTAAAAGCGCATGCGGTAGAAACATTTTTTCTTATTAACAAGAGACATTTTGTGATACTGTATTTGAGACTGTTTTTTCAATGGAAAATGTTCTTGGAATATATGAAAAAATGAAAGACTGTTACCCATGGAATTGTTGCGTTTTAAAAGCATTTAACAGGGAAACAAAAAGAGATTAATGTACAATTTCAAACAGAGGTAGAAAAAGAGACTTTGAAAGGACATTTGAAAGCTTTATGTAAGGAAGTTCTGGACATTGCAAAAGTTTATGACAAAAGGGGTTTATGGACTGGTGGCCGGGACTGTAATATTGTGTTAAAAATAGAACGAGAAAAATATACATATACCAAGCATGATAAATGTGGAGGGGAATAGGGGTGTTGTAAACTACTGGAGACAACCCAAACATGTTTTTTGTAGAAAAGAAGGATATTTGAAAATTAACCATGACAAAAGAAAATATGATATTTGTGGGGAACTAGGACATGATGCAAAAAATGTGAACTCAAATGTTATAAATGCAACAAAATTAGACATTTATAGATGGATTTCAAAAATGAAAAGAACAGTAAGGAAAAAGAAAAAGAAAGAGGGGAAAATGAACAAAGAGAAGACATTTTAGAAGGAGTAGAAACAAAAGAAAAACCAGATGAGAAAAAATAAAAAGGACATAGAAAAAGGTTTTGAAATAAGTGATGAAGAAGACATAAACTTGGAGGTAGTAAAAGAAAACAAAACAATTCCATTGGTAAAAAGGTAAATGGCAGAAAAAGAAAATTTAAAGGGATATGTTCAAAAGAAAAAAGAAGAAAGAAAGGAAATGGATGAAAAAGAATATATACAGCTAAAGACTGGGGCTTGGTATAATGCTTAAAATGTTTGACCCATAGATACAAGGTACAATGTTTGATTCTCACCTTTGGGAAGGAAATTGATTAGGCTTAGAATGCCCTGTTAAGAAAGCTAGCCTAGTAATAAACTATGAATTTATGAAACAATTAATCTAAGGAAAAGGGAAAATGAAAATTTCAGAGTGCTTTCTGTAAATGTGAATAGTATTAAGAATATAGTAAGAAGAACAGGAATTTTGGAGTGGTGTAATGCAATTGCAATTATATTAGAAGACACAAGATTTGTAACAAAGAAAGAAAGATTACAAACAGAAAAACTATGGGGAAGAAAGATAATCTGGAATTTGGGAAATAAGAGGTGTTTTGGAATATCCATATTCTGTACAAATACAGTAGAGATAGTATGTGTAACGTTAGCAAAAATGGGAAGAGTGACCATTGTAGATGTAAAATGGAAAGAACAAGTTTATACAATTATAACATTATATGCTTACACTAACTGTAAAGAAAGTGAAAGGTTATTTCATCAGATTTTAGACTAGTTAGTGATAAATAAGAACATTATAATAACGTGATACTTTGTGATTTAAAAGACAAGCATACAAACAAAGGTAATGATATAAGAACATTTTTAGAAGTTATAAGATGTAAGTTAAAACGTTGGAACAAAAATTCATGTACTTACAAAAGGGGGATGTATAGAACTAAAACAGATTATTTTATAGCATTAGAAGGTTTTAGTTATAGGACAAGTGGAGGTAGTTGAAACAGGATTTTCTTATCATCTTGCAGTATGGCTAAAGATAAAAGAAAATAAGGAATATTTAAACATAGGCAAAGGAATAAAAAGGATAAATGAGAAACCATGGAATGAAGAAGAAAAGAGATAAGTAATATAGTTATGGAGAGACTGTATTACTGTGAGAACATTTTATATAAACTGGTCTGAATGGTGGATGATATTTAAGGAAAAATATAAACATTTTTTTTACAGTGGCAATGTTATATGAGAAAAGTAGACAAAGAAAAATATAAAATAACATATAATGATGCATTGGAAGATTTAGAACATAATGATAGAAAGTACGTTGACAAATAAAATGAATTATATGAAATACATCAATAAAAAATAAGAATTTGTATGTAAGCAAAGATATTTTTACAAGGAAAAAGAGAAGTCTCTAGTTACTTAAGCAGATTAGTAAAGAAAGATGGTAGTGTAATGAGAGAAATAAAAAATGTAAAAGGAAAAAGAGAAAGAACTCAGGAAAAAAGAATAAATTCCTAAATAAAAGAGAAGGTAGTGAAAAACATAGAAAGTAAAAAAAAAAGTTAACAGAAAAAGAGAATAAAGAGCTCATGGGTTCATAGGTTGGTACTAGGCTATCGGCCCTAGGGCCTATACAAGCCTAGCCATAATAATTCCCTGGATATTTCTTCCCACAATATTTACTTTCTGGACCCTGTCTAGCAGGGCAAGTGACATGATCCCTGGGGTTAATTTCCTATCTCCCATCCAATCATCAAGGTTCCTTTTGAAGAGGGCCAAGGAGGCGCTCTGCTTGACATGCATGGGCAGTCTATTCCAGAGTATGGGTAGTCTCTGGGTCAGGAACCTATCCCTCCAGCATGTTTTGTTCATTGTGATGACAAGGTTTAGATCCCTCAAGCGTGTGGCTCTGAGGGATTGGGATTTCTTTATGTGGAGCATGCCCAATAGCTCAGGGTTTGACATGGCCTTGTATGTTAAGCAGCGATCGCATCTGAGTAGACGATATGCCACAGATTATTGCTGGAGTTTTTTTAGATGGTCAGCATATGGCATCTGCTTTAGGCCTGTGATTCTTTTAGTGAGGTATTTCTGTGGCCTTTCCAGCTGTTGCAGATGTCTTGTGAGGTACATACCAAACGGGGAGTTATACTCTATAATGGGTCTAATGAGGGATGAGTACAGTGGGACAATGACCTCCTTTTTTCTGGATGAAAAGCCCTTAGTGATGAGGTGTGCCACATAGAAAGATTTCCTGACTGTTGTGGCGATGTGGTTATCAAAGGTGAGATCACTGTCCACCTGTGACCCTAAGTCTCTCATCACACTTTTGATGCTTAGTGTACTGCCACCTATGTGGTAATTCATGGGGACATATTTTTTTTCCAAATGGGATAACTATACATTTCTTGGCATTAAGCTTGAGCCCATGGCTCTGGCACCAGGCATCTGTTTCTGTAAGGTCCTTTTGCAGAATATCCACATCATTTGGGGATTCAGTAATGGCTCCAAGTTTGCAGTCATTTGCGAACTTAGTTAGCCAGAGTCCCTTAGTGTTGGCCTGTACTTCAGAGAAGTAGATGTCAATCAAGTGTGGTCCCAGGACTGAACCCTGAGGTACTCCACTTGTCATTTGTATGGAGTTGGATTTGGAGTCGGCTACTTTTACAGTCTGGGTTCTGTCAGTAAGCCAGTTGGCAACCCATCGAGTGATGTGGGGATTTGTGCCCAGCTTAGTAAGTTTATCTATGATTCCAGAGTGGGGGATGGTGTTGAAGGCCTTAGCGAGGGCCAGATAGGCTGTGTGGACCATCTTACCCTCGTCCACAGCTCTGGAGACTGATTCAAAGAAGTCATTGAGGTTCAGGAGACAAGATCAGCCCTTCACAAACACATACTGGGTGGGGTCCAGTGTTTGAAGGTTGCCAATGTCTTTGTTTATAAGTTCCATGATAATACGTTCCATGCCCTTGCAGATCAGGCTCGTCAGACTGATGGGACGGTAATTCCAGGGATCCAAGGTGGATCCCCTCTTGTGGAGTGGGATAACTGTAGCTGTATGTCACTCAGTGGGCATGAAGCCTGAGGTGAGGCTATGATTAAACATGACACTTAGGTGAGGTGCCAATTCATTTTGTAGTTCATGTAGTACACAGCCCAGGATGTCATCTGGTCCCATGGATGCTGTATTCTTAGCTTTGGAGAGTGCAGTTTCTACCTCTGTGGCCATGATTACAGAATTTGGCAATCTTTTGGTATTGAGATGGGCCCTTTAGGGGGTGAGGGGGGGGTGAAGTTTGCACTAAATTGATCTGCCAGGATATTGGCAATATCCTTGGGATCAGTATATTTAATGCCATTCTGTTGTAGCTCAGAGCAGATTTGAGCATTGCCATTTAGATTCTTGACATAACTATAGAATGCCTTGTGGTTGTCTTTGGAATCTTTGGCAATTTTATTTTCGTAACTAGCTTTTGAGTATTTTATGAGGGATCTCAGCTTCTTCCTGAGGCTGGTGAGGGAGTTTTTTGCATCCTGGGATTTTCCTCTTTTCTGCAACAGTTCTTTCTTCTGTTGTATAGTTTCTTTATAGCAGGGGACCACCAGATTGGCTTCCTTTTTTTGGAGGAGAGCATCTTGGTTCTATTTGGGATGGCACAATTCATGCACAAGTGGATGTGCTCTTACAGTGCCTTAGTGTAGGATTCTGCAGTCGAACTTTCAGATCCCATCTGCATGGGTGTCATGAAGTTTGTCACTTCTTACTTCAGTAGCATGACGCTGGCTTTGGAGAAGGTTTATAAGGATTTTACCTTACTGGGGGGTGGGGGTGGGATGTGGATGTCAAGGGTGATTTGCTTATGGTCAGACCTGACCAATGAGGGGGTGACCACTGGTGTGGAGCATCTATCTCCCATGTTTGTAATGACCAGGTCCAGGATGTTGGAGCCCCTGGTGGGACAATGGATTAGTTGATCCAGGGCTTTGGAATTTATGAATTCCAAGAACCGTTGGGAAAAGGAGTTGGTACCCGAGAAGTTTTCCCAGTTAAGGGCAGGGTAGTTGAAATCACCCAGTAGTAGGGTGTTTGGTTGTATCTTAATAGTTTCCAGTATGTTTAGAAAGGTGTAGTGAGAATCTTGGGGCATGGTGGGAGATCTGTAGCAAGCTACAATTTGGATTGCAGTCTTACCTAGTGCTAGCTGCACCTAGAGAATTTCAGATGCATTGTGTTGTGCAACTAGCCTGGAGGTGTGAATATCCTTGGTGAATATGGACACTCGTCCACCTTTAGTGTTTCGGTCTTGGTTTTGTGGCTGAAAAGTGTGGTAAGAGTTGTAGCCTGGTATTGCAGGGGTGCTCTCTGGAGCCATGAACCAGGTCTCAGTTACTGCACAGATATTGATGTTCTCCATTTTTAGGAGTACATAGATAGAGTGCATTTTGAGGTTTAGACTTCTAGCATTGAGTAGCATTAACTTCAGATTTTGCATGCTTGTATCTGTTACGGTGGTGGTTTTGTCCTTTGAACCTTGCCTAAAAAAGGCACTATAGGGGTGGCAAGAGCTTTAGCCAGTAACCTGAATCTCAGGGGTGACAGGTGCAGACCATCTCTGGCAAATCATCGTGGTTTATCAATCATGTCTTCGCAGACAGACAGATACTGGATCCCCTTTGAGTGACACCAGAAGCTTAGCCAATTGTTGAAGTCAATCATTTTGTCCTTATACTGTGGTATCATTCTGGGCGAAGGCAGCATGCTACTCAGGGCTAGGGTCATACCTTTGGAAAAGGAGATTTCTTTAAATGAGCTAGATAAAGCATTAGGACAAGTAAATATAGATTCAGCTGGAGGCTCAGATGGAATAGGGTATGAAATGTGTAAAAAGTTGGCCAAAAGTATTTTTAAAAGATTTTGAATGAATGGTTAAATGAAGGTTTTGTGTATAAGGAATTATGTCGTGGAATACTTAAATTCATATGGAAGAAAGAAGATAGAAGAGAATTAAAAAATGGAGACCAAGAGTATTGAATAATAATGGTTAGAAAATGTTTATGAAAATAATGCAAAAAAGATATGAAACTAAAATGGAAAATATTATGGAAGATAGCATATACAGTATGAAGGGGAAGGGTTGTCAATAATTATTGATAGTTAGAGAAATTGTGGATGATATTATGAACAAAAAAGAATAAATGAAAATCATGATAGGAGATCTTGATAAGGCATTTGACACAATTGGACATGAACCCTTATGAGTAATAATGAAAGAATACAATATATGCGAAAAATTTAGGAAATTATGTGTGTCAGCATATAATAATAATAAGTAAAATACTTGTAAATGGCTGGTTAAGACAAAAGGTACACATGAAGAGTGTAAGACAGGGATGTCTAAATGAGCTCTATACTCTTTGCATTCATTATGAATGTGATAGTGTGTGAAATAAATTGAAAAATAAAATAGGCAGGAGCACAAGAAGGGTTAAGAATTCCAGTTCTGTTAACATATGCAGATAACATTATAATAACTGCAAAAAATATATTTTTTTTTTGGATAAAAGACGTAATAATTTGCGCAAATGAGTGTCTAGAGATTATAGTGATGGCTTAAAATAAAGAAAAAAGTAAAGGTTTATGTGATGTAGTAAAGACCAGGGGCATATTTTTACACTGAATGAAACTTCTGTGTTAGATATAAAATTTGGGAATAAATATGTAAGTAAAATTCAAGGGGAAAAATAATAGAAGAAATAAGGCAAATTTCTTTTCTGAAGAACATATAAATTATCATTGAGGAAAAAGGCTTATTTGATAAATTCATTACTGATGGGGAAAATGGTATACTTAGCAAGTGTATTTATGTTGTCAACAGCATTTGAAAAGGAATTATTGCAGATATCTGTTTTCATTTATATGGGGTTCTAGATTAAACCCAGAAAAAGAAGAGTTTTATATGTAAATAAAGAAAAAAGAGGTTTTGTGTTAATTAACCCAGTGGTATACCCCACTTAATTAAATGTGTGCAAAGTGTTAAAGAAGATAAATTAAAAAGATGAGAGATTAGTAGTAAAACGATAAAAGTATAACTATGACAAATTTGGGGGTATGGTAAAAAGGGTAAAAGAGAAAAGGAGTGTATAAATGAAGAAATAAAATGTTACCAAGAAATAAAAATCATTTTTATAGAAAATAAAAATTGATGATATAGACAATTATAGAAAAATATGGCATAAGAATGTAATGATAAATCATTACTATGTAAAACCATGAGAAGATCTAACAGATAAAAACAATTAAAGCTAGAAAAATAAGAAGCAAATGCTGTAATCAGAAAGCAGAATGGCAAGATTTTTGAGGAGACTGGTAATACATAAATTGCAAGTAAAAGGAAAAATGGCATATAAAAAGAAAAGTGATGGAACATGTTTATATTATCAAGAAGAAGAAACTATGGAACATGTGCTTTTGAAATGTAAAAAGCAAAAAAGTTAAGGGGAGAACTATATAAAGAAGATGCTTTGAAGCTGTAAAAGAAGTGAATAAAATAAGCAATGATATGATTAAATATAGATATAAGAAAAAAAGTAAAGAATATGTTAAAAGAATAGATAAAAGTTATTTTATGTTATATGGGTTATATGGAATGAAAGAATAAATGAAATTATGTTAAATGGTAAATGGATTTTAGCAACAACATTAAGTAAAATCAGATGGTAGTTAAGGAAAAAGGAGTGGGGTCTAATAGGGATAAAACTTTAGCATGACTGTAAAGGAAATTTTGAACATGTGTAAACAGATTTGTATATTTATATATTTTTATATATGTAAATATTTTGTAAATTATAATTATTTATGTATATAAATAAAGGACCCCTACTTATTGGTATTACATAGTTTCAGAAGAGTTAGCCACAATTACATGCTCACTTCTTGTTCCTAATGGAATGGTTGCTGGAAGGACAGTGTGTGACACTGAAAAGCCAATGGAAGGAGAGGAGGCGAATTCCAGCTCACAGCAAGATGAAAGGAGAGAAATAGAGAATTCAGAGGTAGCATTTCAAGGAAATTTGTTTGCTGAGTCAGACTGATGGTGAAAGAAGATTGTGTCATTACAACCCTCCAGTAGGGAGGGTTGTGAGATGATATATTACAAGAAATGTTAATTCAAAGTAAACAGGAGAATGGAAGAGACATATCTTGGGGAAAATAATGGATAAAATATAGAAGGAAGATTTGGAGTTGATTGTAAAAGGGGACATTACACAAAAGAAGAAAACATATGCAGAAAAATCAGAAGTAAACATGAGCAGAAAGAAAAAAAGAGATGATGGTCTGAAAAGAAGGTAGTGAGGATACAAAGTAAAATGAATATCAAATTAAACAGATATGAGGTATAGGACACTATAATTCTACCTTTGGGTGTGAAAGTATAGAAGGTAAGATCTTTTATTTTGATAAATAAACAGACTTTTTGGGACATTATTTTTCAGACTGTTCATAGAATGGAACATTTTTCATATGAATATGAAAACAGACAAAATGACAACCCATGGAAAAATTATGTGGTAAAAGTTTTTTTTCCAGGAAATAAAAAATCATATACAATTTCTAAGAGAAATAGAAGGAGAAACTTTGAAATGACATTTAAAAATGTTTGTAAAGAAGGGATGGACATTTCAAAAGTTTATGACAATGGAGGTTTATAGACTGGGAGATGGGATTGTAATGTTCTGAAAACAGAGAAGGAAAATGTGTGCACATTCCAAGTGTTATAAATGTTGATGGTAATGGGGTGTAGTGAAATACTGGGGCAACCAAAATGACTTTTTGTGAGAAAGATGGGTATTTTGTGATTAATTGTGGTGGAAGTGTTTTGATTTACATCAAAAATAAATATACCTCAAGGCTGGTCAAACAGGACAATGCACTTGAGCTATTATATGTTTAAATCACTATAGGCAAAATCCAATACCACTTCCTGCATACTATAAGTCCCCCTATATGACACAGGAAACCCATACCATGTATTTAAACTTATTAGAAACACTCACCATCCAACCCAATACAATATTCATGGACAGTGACTTTAATTACCCTACTATTAACTTTGAATTGTATATGACACCAAACATAAAGGCACAGAGATTCCTGGATTTTGTAAACATAACTTCCCTGGACCTGATTGTTAATATGCCAACCAGGGGTGCAGCCATACTGGATTTGGTCCTTACTTATATGGAAGAGTACTGCACACCCCCTACTGTAATGTCTTCTCTGGTAAGGTCAGACCACAACATGGTCTCCTTTGATGTAAAAATAAAATCTGGACCCCCCCCCCTAGCTAAACCTGGAATATTCAGGAACTACTCTAAGGCTAACTTCCTGCTATTAAGTGATAACTTGGCAAAATTTCAGGCCTCCATAAACCATGAGAACACTGTTGCCTATGTAGAACTGTTCACAGAAACCATGTACAAACACGTAATTAGCTTCATACAGACAGCTACACCTACCACTAAAAGGTAGAGAACTAACTCAAAAAACAAGCCACCCTGGTGGAATCACAAAATCAATACGTTGTACAAAGAAGGAAAAAAATCATGGCAAAAATTAGGAAGTGCAGCACCCAGCAGGATAAAAGCACTCTCACCAATTAAAAACAAACAAATCAAAGAGTAAATAAAGTCTACCAAAGCCATTTGAGGTAAATCTGGCCTCAGAGGCCAAGGGCAACCACAAGGCATTCTTTAGCTATGTCTGCAACCTCAAAGGCAATTTCACAATTGTATGCAGAGCTCATTGTACATGGAGCCACTTATACTGATCCAGAAGATATAGCAAATCTATTGGCTGATAAATTCAGCTCCAATTTTACCTGTCTCCCCCTCAACCTTTCCTCAGAAAATACCATCAAATATAACTTCCCCTGCTATCACTAGGGAACAGGTCCTTATGCTGTTTCTAAGGCCATGAACACTGCATCAATGGGCCCAGAAAATATTCTGGGATACCTTCTAAACAGTACAAAACATGGCCTATCAGACTCTCTAGAATTGCTATTTAACTATAGCCTCTAAACAGGCTTCATGCCTCATGAATGAAGAACAGCAACAGTCACCCTCTGCACAAAGGTGGGCCATCCACAGACCCTGGAAACTACAGACCCATAAGTCTTGCTAGACTTATATGTAAAGCCATGGAAAGAATTATCATCAATACTGATATTCATCAGTAGTGATATAGTAAGCCTCCAGATACTGGACATAATCCAGTTTGGTTTCGTCAAGGGTAGGTCATGCCTACTGAACCTGATGGACTTCTTTGAGAAGGCCACTAAAGCAATGGATGAGGGCAAAATGGTTCACACTGCCTGCCATGATCTGACCAAGGCATTTGACACAATACCCCACTCAGGCATTGTTGACAAATTCAAGAAGTTAGGTATAAACCTGTATGTCACCCAGTGGCTAGCCAACTGGCTCACAGACAGGACCCAGGAAGTTAGAATTGGGGAGGTCCACCTATACAAACAGTCCAGTCACAAATGGAGTCCCTCAGGGATTGGTCCTTGGACCACTCCTTTTTAGCATTTACTTATCTGAAGTCAAGGCCAATGTCAATGCTTTCTGGCTGATAACATTTTCAGATGATTGCTAATTAGGAGCTGTCATTTAATCCCACACTGCCACAAATATTCTCCAGGAAGGGCCAACACAGACAAACAACTATTGTCAGAGCCATGGACTATATCTAAATGCCAAGAAATGCATAATAGTATCCTTCAGGAAGTCATCCACCCCTGGTAACTATCATATTGACAACATGTCCCTTAGAGTTGACCCAGTAGTCAGGGACCTATGGATACATATAGATAGCAATCAAGCCTTTGACCATCACATGTCTACAGTAGTGAGAAATCATTCTATGTTGCATAACTTATAAAAAAAGGTATGGCATATGGGTCTAAAGAAGTCATTGTTCCACTGTATTCGACATTCATCAGACCTACCATTGAGTAAAATGCCCTTTTTGGAATGTACCTAATCAGGTATATCCAACAATTGGAATATCCACAGAGGTTCCTCACTAAAAGAACACAGGGTGTAAGTAAAATGTCCTATGCAGACTGCCTCAAGGATCTCTCTCTGTATTCTGTCTCTTACAGGTTTTTGAGGGGAGATCTATGCCTTGCATACAGGGCATTGTCATACCCCACTCTGATGGACCTCCTGCATATCCATAAAACAAACAGCACCAGAATTACGCATTCTAAAGACTTAAACCTTGCCTGTGATATAAATAGGATCTGCTGGAGAGACAGGTATGTATCTCAGAGACTACTCCATCTCTGGAACAAGCTCCCCATCCATGTGAAGCAGAGTTCCTCCCTAAGCCAATTAAAGTGTAACTTTAACAATTGGATGGGAAACAGGAAATTCATCCCTGGTTTGACACCTATGTCTTTAATGGACACAGGCAACCTGTAAATGATTCATCTCCCAAGCCCCTACTTATACTTATCAAGGGTAACAGAACTTGTCAGAGATCTGAGATGCATGGCTAGGCTTAAAAGGCCATTGGGGTCATTAGCATAGTAAACACCTATGAACCTATAAAAAGAAGTGTTATATATGTGGGAAAACAGAACATGATGTACAAAATGTGAACTAGAATGTTATAAATGTAAACAAATTGGACATTTATGAATGGACTGCAACAAGAAGCTCATGACAGTGAAAAAACAGGGGAGAATATAGAACAAAATTAAAAAGAACTGGATTAAAATTGAAGATAATCCTCAAGAAAAAATGTATAAAAATAAAGAACAAAAAGATAGAGAGGAAATAGAAAAGTATCAGACATTAATAATGAAGAAGATATAAAATTAAAAGTAGTGAAAGGAAAAAAGAATTCTATTGGAAGAAGAGTGAAAGATAGGAAAAGGAAGTTTAAAGGAATAAATTTAAAATAAAAAAGAAAGGAATGGGTAATAGGTAATGAAAATTAAAAAGGGTAAATGATTTCCTTTAAATTAAGGAAAAAGAGAGTAATAATTTGAGAATTATTTCAGTAAATGTAAATAGTATTCAAAATATTGTAAGAAGGATAGGGATTTTATAATAACATAATGATGTAGATATAATTGCATAGAACACATAAGATGCATAACAAATGAAGAAAGATTGCAAAGAGAAAAAATATGGGATGGAAATATAATATGGAACTTGGGAACTGAAGGTTGTTCGGGAATAGCAGTATTATGTAGAAGAACAGTAAAGATATTAGATGTAACACTAGTAAGAGTGGGAAGATTAACTATTATTAATGTGAGATGGCAAAAGTATATATATATATATATATATATATATATATATATATATATATATATATATATATAGCCTTATATGCATATGCTATTTGTAAAGAAAGAATATCTAGTTCAACAATTATTGGACTATGTAGTAGTAAATATGAATAACATAATAACAGGAGATTTTAATTGTGAATTAAGAGGCAAAAAGAAAAAGAAAGGAAATATAACAAACATGGTGGAAGTTATGAAATGTGGTAAACTGGCTATATGGAATAGAAAGTTTTAGATGTATATAAGAGCTATTCTTAAATCAGAAATTGATTATTTTATAATATCTGAAGGAATAAGGATAGCAGAAGGGGAAGTAGTTGTAGCAGGATTTACAGATCATTTAGCAATATGGATGGAGATAAATGAAAATAAATGTACAAAAATAGGAAAATTAATAAAAAGAATAAATGAGAAAGAACATAATGAAAAGGGAAAAGAAGAAATCATACAATTATGGAGAGATCATGTTACTATGAAAGCATTTTATGCTATTTGGTCAGAACCGTGGATTACATTTAAAAATAAATATAAGAAAGGTTTTTTTAATGGTAAAGGGAAATCAGAAGGATAGAAAAAGAAAGATGTGTAGAGATATATAGAAATGCTTTTGAAAAGCTAAAAAGAATGAGAGACAGTATTAATATTAGTAAATAAAAAGAATTCTACAAAAGACATTAGGAAAGGATCAATAATTTGTTATATAAACAAAGATATTTATTACAAGAAAAAAGGAAGAATTGTTAGCTTATTTGAGTAAGATTGTGAAAGACAATAGTAATGCAATGAGAGCAATAACAATAAAAAGGATAGATAGAAAACAAACACATTATGGAAACCATAGTTCATTATGTGGATGAAATGTTTAAAGAAAAAAGAAAGAATGGTCATAAAATACGAAAAGTTTTTTTTTTTCGGATCAAGTAAATAAGAACATTGAGAAAGAGATTAATATGTATGACTTAGATAAAGTCCTTAGACAAGTAAATATAGATTCAGTATCAAGTCCAGATGGAAAAGGATATGAAATGTATAAAAATGGAATGGAATGGCAAAAAGAGTACTTGTTACATGTTTAAAATTAATGCAGATTTTTATTATAAGGAACTGTGTAGTGGAATATTAACATTTATTTAGAAAAAAAAGGTAAAAAAAGAAGATATAAAGAACTGGTCACCAATAGTATTGAATAACACAGATTCTAACATTTTTATGAAGATAATTCAACAATGATTGGAAAGTAAGATGGAAAATATAATGGAAGAAATTTTATATGGTATGAAAGGAAAGAGATGTCAGGCATTGTTAATCAGAGTAAGAGCAATCATGGATAATACCTTAAATAGAAGAGATGATGTAAAATTAAAAAATATGTATTTTATAGAGGATAAGACATTATGGTAGTTAATAGAGGCATATAATTTTAGTGGTAAGATTGAAAAAAAGTTTATATGACAGCATATAATATTAATAATAGCATTATTATTATTATTATTATTATTAAAATTATATATAAGAATTTTGATAAATGGTTGGTTAAGTAAATAAATAGAGATGAGTTATGGCATAGGACAAGGCTGACCTATTAGTGGTATATTATTTGCTTTAGCTATGAAAATGGAATTAAGGTGAATTGTAAAATGGGAAATGCAAATTATGTAATGCAAACAGGTGTAGATATTCCAGTTTTGATGACATATGCAGATTATTTTAGTATAATAACTAAAAATAGTTTATGGATGAAAGAAGACATTTTTATGTGGTAGATTGTTTAAAAGAAATAGATATGACATTAGATAATGATAAAAGTAAAGGTTAAAGAATAAGAAAAAGATAGGAGGAAAACAATTTACAATTAAAGAAATTTCAGTACTTTGAATAAATTTTGGTAATGAAACAGTAAGCAGAGCACAATAGGAAAATGTGTTAAAGGAACTGAGAGAAATCTGTTGTCTATGGAGAATGCATAGAGTATCCTATAATAAAAATACAATTTGATAAATTTGATATAAATGGGAAAAATAGGGTATTTATCAAGTGTGTACACAATTCTAAGAATGTATGAAAAACAATTATTAGAAGTCATTTTTACATTTATATGGGCATCTAGACTAAATCCAGTAAAGACGAGAGTATTATATATGAATAAAGATGAAGGTGACTGTGACTATTACATGCAGTAGTATTTGCAGCTTCATTAAATTTGTATAAAGTGTTGAGATGGATAAATGAAGAAAATGAAAAATTAGTAGTGAGACTGTTTAAGTATGATAATTCTGGGGAGATGACAAAAACAAGTAAGAGAACACCAATGAATTTATGAAGAAATAGAACATTATCAAGAAAAAATAAAAATGTGAAAGATAAAGACTGATCAGATAAAAGAAGACTGAAAAAATAGTATAAGAATATAATGGTACAATATTATTGTGCTGATCCATGGAAAATGTTATCAGAATAAAAGATTATGGCTGCAAAAGAAATAAAAAAGTGGTGTAGTAATAAAGAAAAATGTCAAGATTTTCTATGGAGACTGGGAATAAAGAAATTGGCAGCAAAAGTAACTATACCTTATAAAAAGAAAAATGAGAGAATATGTCTGTATTGTAGTGAAGAAGAAACTACCGAACATAATTTTCTAAAATGTAAAAGAGTACTGAAATTATGGGAAAAATTATGTGAAGAAAAGTGTTTTTGAGAAATAAAAATAGTAACATAAATATGGATATGATTGAATACAGATATTATAAGAATGGAAACAAAGAATATAAAATAAAAATGGGCAAACACTTATTTTATGGGCAATTTTGAATGAAAGATTAAATGAAATTATGTTTAATTGAAGATGGATATTATCAATGATGTTAAGAAAAATTAGATGGTTATGAAAAAGGGGTGGGGTCTAGTTCAAAGAAAAATGCAAGAAGAAGAAGAAAAATAGAATGTATAAGGAAGAAATTAAGTAAATGGATTGAGTAAATTTTGTAAATTTGTAAATATGCATAGAACTGTGCAAAAATGTAAAAATGTAAATGTGTAAGTAATATGTCATGTTAATCGCATATAAATAAAGGACACCTACTCTTATAGAAAGGTACCATAAGATCTTTTATATCCACTTGAGGAATTCAGTCAGATGGGACCTTAGTTTAGCATCTCATATGAAGATTGGTATGCTCATGAGTGCAGCACCCCTTTATTCTGCTCTGCAGTGCTAGCAATTGATCTATGTGGTGTGGGAATAGAACCTACAGCCTTCTACACAAATGTTGAGGATGCTACCTGTGTTGTCACGGACACTTCCACCTATGCTTTGCTCTGAAATTATAAGTGGTGATGCAAGGCACAACATTCTTCAGATAATATAGGTCAAAGATCACTATTTTTTGGTTGGGAAAAGTAACTCTATACACCCTCTCAAGAGAAAAAAAAGGCTTCACTTGGAAATTGGTGAAATAAAGGAGCTCATTCAAATCCAGGGAATTTGCATTGTCTTATGTTCAGCTTTTAAAAAGCAGGTGAAAGGCCACTTTGCAAAAGAGGGAGCTTCCACACTTAAGCTTCCAAAAGAACACCATTAAAATCTGCAGTTATTTGTTTTGTATGGAAATTTTATTGCAAAATCTCTTTTGTAGGAGACTTTTGGTGTAACCTTTTCTCTAATTTTTATGACAGTTTTCAACAGCTTTTGGCTTGTTTTTCTGACAATGGTAAAGGACTTTTCACTGCATTTTTGACTGGGAAATGTGTATTTTGACTGGGAAACGTATATGTGTGTGTGTGTGTGTGTGTGTGTGTGTGTGTGTGTGTGTGTGTGTGTGTGTGTGTGTGTGTGTGTTTATCTCAGTGGTGTTTGTGCAGCTTGGACATGCAAAAGAATAATCTCAACATCTTTTGAAAAACTCAGCTAATTTGTCCAACCTTTTTACCTAGTCTTACCCTTAAACCCAAGTCACTAACAATGCAAATCGATGTTGTATGTCCATACCAATAAATCAGTCAGTGTGAATTTGAATATTGTCACACAACACCCTACATACCTTTTACAGACTGGTTCAAATATGGGAATGTACTAGAATGTATATACTGTAAGGTCTACAAAATGGGGAAATGCAGACTAAACTGGTAAATGTTTTACTAGCATACATAAATATTTCATGTGTTAACATAATGAAATCCTAGCTGCACTTATGTGAAATTAAAGCCAGAAAACATGACTATCTTTATTAAGATCCTGTGTCCAGAAAATATTTTTAGCAAACAGCAGCAACATACTATTGGGGGAGGGGGGTCTTTTTAAGTAGAAAGCTCATCTGGAGGCAACACAATCAGGGATAAGAGTTGAGAAAATGCCAAAGATATGTCAGTGCAATTACTTATACATTTCAGTACTAAGAGACTCCTATGTGGTAGGCTCATGCATGGCATGCGGCTGCACAAGTTAGGAGGCGGTGTCTACTCTAGAATTATGTACCAGGGCATTAAGAGTAGTGTTTTCTTAAAAAAAAAAAAAAAAAAAACATGAGTATAATCAATGCATGCAGTGATACCTGTGGGCTATGCTATGTGGTGCTTGATCTACTGTCACTGTTCGTCTAGCATTCTCTCTCATCTTAAAATAGCTGCTTGACTGAGTGCTCACTGATTCCTGCTCAGTGAAGCTGAAAGGCAGCAAATAAATAAATAATTCAACAGTTGCACATGCTATATTTAATAACTTGTTGATTTAGCTGTTTATTTTCTATGCAGTAGAAAGCAATACTGATAATAGTGAAAATTTTAAGTTTCATTTGCAATTTCTGGGTAAAGAATTATATAACAATCACAACAAATTTCTCACAGGCCATGTCAACAGTCATCTACAGCTAGGAGAACCTTACATTATACTTCTTTCTTACTGTCATTCAAAATAATTATGAGCTCAGAAACTGTCTTCGTTTGTGCAGTGATGAGGGTGTTGTGGCAGCAGTTAAGTGTATATGGCAGGTTGATTATTTCATATTTGCTTGTTGCTACTGTGATTTCTTATGTAGCTGTAAGCATATGGAATGGGCCCAGCTGTTAAGGTGTTCAATTTATAGGCACAAGGTGCAGGGTTTGATTCTCACATGGGGTAAAGACTGGGCTTAGAATGGCCCACAAAGGTAGTTGCCTCGGCATTAATTTATGAACTTATATTGGATTGATGGTTGGTATAATGGTTAAGGTGCTTGCCTTACAAAGAGCAAGGTTTGGTTCTCACCTTGGGTTAATGCCTGGTGATTGGCTAGGCATGTAATAATCTGCAGACTGATTTGTCTACTATGAACCTATAAAATGTATATAGACTCCACACACATTACAATTGCATTCAAACAGAAATGTAAAAGACTGCAATTTTAGAGAATGATGAAAGTAATATCTAGAACAGGAATAACTTCACATATATGCCCACCCCAAACTAAACCTTATTTCCAGTACACAGACATATTTATCAGTGAATGTAAGTCACAGTAGCTGCAGATCAAATAAGTCATACACATCTCCTACTGACAGGCCTGGTGATGCTGCAACAGACCTGGAGGATGGGCTACCATGAGAACTGTAAGATAAGTTAGTTTGATGATGTGATCTAGAGGAGGAAGGTGACCCTGCTGTCAGTGACCTCACACTGCTGTGTGACCATGACCTTAAGCTAGAATGCAAGTTTCTGCTACATGTAGATGACTGTTGACATGACCTGTGAGAAATGTGTTGTGATTGCTCACTGTGAATACTGGCATTACTGTCTTGAAAGCCAGTGTTAGTATAATGTGATCTCTCCCTTGTGTCTGAACAGTACTTTGTTCCCTTCCCCTCATAAAACTCATTCCACCTTGACTCTGGTATGTCCGAACCAGTGTATGAATGGAGGTTGCAATTGATGCCTGTGTGCCACCATGCTATGCATCAGTGAAACCATGGCATTATCCCTGCTCTCTGACAATTCATAGTAGTCTTGGAAATCATCATCCCTACCCTGTAGGACTTTAGCCATTTCTATCTGACTTTCTGTTGCCCTGGTTTGAACCCTAACTATGTCACGGCACATTTCCTGTTGTGCAGCCAGTGCTTTATGTATTCTCCCAGGTAGTTCAAAATTATTTCTGCATCTAACACCTCTTTGTAATGTTATCACTGTAAGAAATGTGGCCTCAAACTGCCTGCCTTCATCCTCAAACAGTTCTGTGTGTGGATACACTGGTATGGACATGCATGTTTGATCCTGGTGTGCAAGCTTGAGTGGAATGTCAGATTGTGTTTGACTTTGTGAATCAGTGTCATTTACTGTAGAGTTACTAACATGTTGTGAGGTGATAGAGCATGTCATTACACTAGGAGACTGCCTGCCACTTTCATCAGGGTGCCTCATAAATACAACTGCATCATCATTATCATCAGCAACACCCATTCTAGTGCCGACTTCATCCATATTTATTGGTACAGTTGATGCTTGCTTCTGATGCTGTTTGTAAAAGAAATTATTACAAAACACTGATGGCAATGTAACAGCATATGGTATTATCATGCCTATAAGGGGGGTAGTGAGAAACTTATCATGAAGTCTGCATTCATTTTCAATAGTTTCTGACGTAAAAGGCTGCCCTAATAATAATGAATTACGAAGTGTTTAATTACAACACTTTTTGTCAGCATTCAATGTTACACATTTAAAATGTGTATTTTTTAAACCAAACTTTAGCAGCTAATGCATGCAGATGCTGCTGCAGACTTTGTTTTGATGGAACAGTATTCATGGCACCTCTAATTATTCCATTTGCACCATGTTCTGTATCATAGTCATTCCCATTGATGAACAGAGGGAATTCATTATCTGGTGTTAACTTAATAAGATTCCCAGCCCCCCCCCCCCCCACACCTCCCCGTAGTGGTCCTGGAAATTGTGCTCTGCCTGGCCTTGCTTTTAGCATGTTCTACCATATCATTTGCCCTTTTCTTGCACTGTGCCAGAAATATGTTTCTGCCTCCAATTGTATCAATTTCAACAACTACTTGGCTCTGTGCTTTGCCCCTCATGGCTTGTCTGAGCCCCATTTACCAAAAAGAAATCTGCCACATGTCCTAAATGCTGCTCCTCATGGCTAAAGTTATCATGTCTATGCATGGAGCCCTTATTCTCCATCTGTAATACACAAGAAAAAAAAAAGGGAAAATAAATGAAATAAAAGTCAGACACTTGCCACACTACTGTCTGGGTAATGTCAGCAGTTAAACTATAAGCCACTGGTCTGCTATTCCTGGTCTGTCACTAACAAAAAGAGAAATGGGATTTAAAACTGCACAACTTCAGTTTATTCAACAGTGATGAAAGTAATTACACCAGAACCAAACTGAGTACTAACTGCCATTGCCATATATTCCTCCCTCACTGGCAGTAGTAAAAGAACTCTTTCACTACATGTGTATTTCTGTCTTCTGCACAGCAACATTCTCAACTACAATAACAAGTTTTCAGATGTATGAACAATCTGAAACTTCTGTAACGTCGTATTGTTAACTTATTAAAATTTCAATAAAAAGCATCACATTTCAAACAGCTTGCAAGCACTTCACTATAATTACCAGTTATGGAATGGTATCATTAAATGCACACTGTAGTTCAAAATGCATTGCAATTGACCCGAAAAATATTATGACAGCAACTGTTAATTTGCCTCTTAATAAGTATTAATTTATAAACGTTTTCTTACCTTCTGATGTCCATGGTATTCTAAGAAATGTGCCACCTATCTCAGCTATTCATGAGTCAGTATGGTGCAGTGCAACCTTGTAGCTGTAAATTCAGGTCAATTTACACATTAGAATGCAAATTAGACTAATATATATGCACATCTATGAATCATAGTATAATGCAAACATGTTACGAAGTACATAGGTGTATTCTGGATTTTTGCCAGTTGTGAATGCATGTCACACAGTACATGAATCTGAAATAGCCGTGGATGCATTGTGGATGATCATGAGCTCCACATCAGTTCACAGCAATGCAGAGCTGTTTGCAGTCATGTATTGCTTGGCATAAGCTAGCCAATATGAGAATATACTTGTAAAATTCAAAATGGAGTCATCTGAATGTCAGCTTGAAATCAACCTGAAGGTTAATCCTTACTCAGCTAAGTTTATATATCACATGCTAACAAATTATACATATCAAAAAGTCCTACAAATAATGCTTCACATTAGTACTGGCATTTCTTTCTCCACCATCTTAAAAAAAAAGGTGAGAAAAAAAGAATAAGTCCTGCTTCACTTCACCTTATGTTGCTGCAGTAGGATAGGAAAACAATACAAGTGCCATGCGGAAATATTACTGGCAATACTTATTGTTATAGATAAACTTAGAAATAATCCATTAGTAATTGTATGGTCAGGTAAGTGTTTCCCTTTAATAAAAAAAGTGTGTGACAAAACAGTTTTGGTTACATCAAACCTGCTATTGTTATCAATATCTGGTCTAATCAGCATGCTTATAAAAAAGGGTTTGGTGACAGTGATGTCACATCCTACAGGGAGTGGTTCTAACCCTGCTTAATACAGCTCCCACTATACTTTCATCATTCTGGTACTGGCTCTTTGAATGATGGCAGCACCTGTGAAGGTATGCGGCCATGCTTCTGACTGCATGGAGAAAAAGACTTTAATCATGCTCTGCCTACTGCATGGCTCATATCTGTGGAAGATTTAGGCATGCATGTGTCACAATATTTGGAAGAAAATAAATAAAAGGCAGGAGTTAGGTGACCACCTGTCAAACTTGACAGGTATAACCCCTCTCCGGTCAGCAGTACTGTCACAGGTATGATGACTTGCAAAAGCATAGTACTGACCAGCTGGCAGAGTGAGTTGATCAGTTTATGGCGAGAAGGCCAGAGTTCTATAGTAAGCAAAGTGGAATTCATATATAGCTATATATATATATATATATATATATATATATATATATATATATATATATATATATATATATATATATATATATATATATATATATAAAATACAAAAGGGGGGAGTAAAAAATGCACAAATACATGTAGTTTAGCACTCAGATATCATTAACTGCAAATATGTACTTCAGGTAACATTCTGAAATGTATTAAAAAGGACCAGCAATTGTGTAATCAGATGTAATCAGACATCCATCTTTTCAAGATAGAGAGAAAATGCCACTATGTGCTAACAGATTACAGTAATAAATGAAAATGTCAGTAAAGAATATAAAAATAGTAATCTGTGTAAGTAATTCTGTAAATGTATTATTAATATTCAAATATCAATAACGCTGACTACATATAATATAGCTACGAAGTAAAAGTTAGGCAGATGTAAAGAATTGTGTAGCATTGCAGTGATAAAGGTGTAAGACTTCTTATAAATATTACAGGACTTTTTTGTGAGATATAAGTAAGTATTTCGAGCCGCATGTACAGCATGGCTGAAATGACCCTCACCACACCCTGGTCTGACTTCTTGGTTGGCATACATCTCAACTGTACACATTTTCACAGAAGGTTCAGACTTTTGCAACATACTTTTGGTCTGTTTCTCTTAAAAATGTTGTTTTCTGGCAAATCACTGGCAAATCATTGAGAGTTAAAGTCAGAAGACAGTGACAGATATTTGAGTTTCAGACTTCATACCCTTTAGAAAATTCATGCTGATGCAAAACCTGTTATTCTATCAACTTTCTAAGCTTGTAAAAGCAATATTTAAAAACTGTCCCTATTTTTGCGCCTTTGTCCCCTCATTATTTATGGCTTTTTCCAGATTACCTGCTCTAAGAGGTTGAGAGGTATGTTAGTTGGGGGTAGGGGGGGGGGGTTACTTTGATGAAATAAAGAGCAGCAAGTAAGTTTTCAGAGACAAGCTGTTTTACTTCAGTATTGCTTACTGTACATTAGGCAAAGTTCTGCAGAAAAGGAAATTCGCACCTCTTTGAATTGTTACATTTCCGCCTTTGCAGTTCAGGTATTCCAAAAAGTGTTACAAGCATTTTTTAAGATAGAGACTAGGACTTGTTTCACATTTCTGTAGTATCCTACATAATTCAGTAGAATGTATAACTACTTTATTTTAATAATACATGCGCAAATGCATTAAACAGTTAAAATCAGGCAAGAAAAAAGATAAATAAGAAATGCTTACAGGGAATATAGGATATATGTGTATAAGTGGAATGCATTCAAATACAGATAAACAATATTATCCTTCTCTCTTTTGCTTACAACTGAGGAAGAGATCCAATACAACTCTCAATAGGAGAAAAGAACACAGCATCTGGTGGAATCTTCTGGTAAGTATGGTAGGTGTCCAAAAGGTATTTGTTGCTTAACTACACCTAGTACAAATTATTATACAGAATTCAGGGAAGCATAAACACTAATAAACAAAGCTTTGTAAACTGATTTCAGTAGTGCTCATACAAGCTGTGTTGTTATACCTTTGCATCTGAAAGAAACGCAAATAAAGACAGGAGCAGATCAAGAAAAATGTCAGTTTGTACCACGGTTAACTGCATTAATTAGTAATTTATTTTTTGTTTGATGTCTGGGTACTGTTGAATGTATTTGAAAAGTACAAAATTTAAAGACAAAGCCCTTCAGAAAGAAAAAAAAAATCCCTAACCATTTCAATTCATCACAAGTATGCATAAGCACTACTCTTATATATTCCTCCCAGATACATTCGCACTTCCCCAATCACTATCCCAACTGTTTGCATAAGCACGTCCCATAAACAAGTTTACTTCAATAAAGATACTTTTCTGTAGTGGTTGAGTGAGTTGCTACCCTGCATTAAAACATTATTGTGTGGATTTATTGGGCTTTTTCTGTTTTGTCCCTCCTCACCCCCTTTTTTTCTTTTATTAATTATTTTATTGTTATACATTTCTTTCTCCTTTGTTGTTTTGCTTATCCCCTATTTTAATTTTCTTTCATACAGGTTAAAATCCCTCAGGAGCAGACCAGGCAAGGCACATGCATTTCAGGCAAGGGAGAGATCACCCTCTGGAGGTGCCAGTCCTGCAGGCACTCTGGCATGTGGAAGACTGGCAAGCCTCCCTGAATGGGGGCTTTGTAGTTTGGTTAAGGATGTAATGGGAAAGGTGGTATACAGGAGAGTTCAGACAGTTGAAGCATCTCTTCAGCAGTTAGAAAACATGCTCACCCACTTGGTGCTGACCACTGTGCCAGCACAGGCCCCTACCCCGCCAACATCGGGGTCCTCCACTACAACACCATCTGTCAGTGGACATGTTTGAGGCCTGTGGACTGGGTATACAGTTGGATCTTTGTCAGTCCTTCCTCCCGTACCATTTCCCCTTCATTCTCTTCCCTATTTTCTCCTCACACTAATCTCTTACAAAAACACATTTTTGAGAAATAGGGAGGTCTATACCCTGACAATAACATAGTGCCCACCCTCTCCCACTTTCTCCAGCTTAAACCCTCTTGATGTCTTCCTTGTGTGTCCACCTCTTTTTTTTGTCTCCCTTTTTTCAATACATCCTATCATCCCCTTTCTGTTAATTAATGAAACCGTCTGATATCTCTAAAAGGATACCCCTATGTGAAAAGTTATAACCCCTTTACTTTTATAAAAAAAGCTCTTAGCTGCTGCACAGTCTGCAGCTTTTCAGTAATGCTTTCAGCATGACTGTGCTTGTTATGCTAGCCAGCAATATGCCAAGGCATTGTCAATTTATGATTCTGCAAAATAATTTGCAGGTATGAAAAGATGAACTTTGTACAATGTATACATTTACAAAAAGTGGGCGTGATTATAGCAATTGCTTTTCTTTTCCATATCCAATGCAACTGTGTTACGCTGACCTTATTTACATATCTTGGTATCACCTCAGTCCACAAATGCCTGCTGTACACTTGCTTAGCCCTAGACTATGAGTACCATCCTCACTTTCACTGAATATCTAATGTTGCCCTTATTCAATTGTATGACTGTGCAGTTGGTATATAAAGGTTTGGGGTGCAGAGGGGTTTGACCCCCTAAAAAGCTTACAATGCTATTTGTTGAAAGTGATTTTCAACGATTTCTTTCATTGTTTTGTCTATTGAACTAATAATATTCAGAAAATAATCATGAATCTGATACAATACACCTTATGCTATTCAGAAAAAATCCATCTAGTTTTACAGAGTCAGCTGCTGTTTGCTTACTCATTCAAGAAAAGCTCCATGCAACCACTTCTCTTCAATAATAGACTGACAACATATGACAAACAATGGAGGTAATTAACTTACTGAAGTATACTGTGGAGAAGATGTTCACAAATAAATTGGCAATTCCTTCTGTATCAGTAGTTAGGCTCATGTCATTCAACAAAGCCAAGCTATCCAATGATCACTTCTGACATGTTTAAAAGACAATTTCATATTATGTTTAAAGTCCAGTAATGAGAGTTTAAATTGATTTTTTTTTTTGCTTTATTTCTTTTTAGAACTTATTACATGTGTTTATTCTTTGTTTTCTCTCACAAGGGCTTTTTTGTGGCTCTAACGAGCATGCATGTTTCTTCCTTGATAACAGTAGTAATCCTTTGTTCCACCCTGCTCCTACCCCTTTTTGTTGGAACATGCTCATTACTTACATAATCTAATTTAGAATAAAATATGCCCAATTGCTTTCTATATTTTCATTCTCAAAAGCCTTGTTCCATAACTATATTATAGCTAATCCCTTACACTTTCATAATCCACCTTATAAAGCAATTTTGCTGAAATATTGACAGAGCTATATTAATCATAAATCACTAAATCAAAAAAGCATACCCTATAGATTCTTTACTATAACTGCTCCTTTATTTGTGACATCAGTTGTAAATACCACATCTTGTGTTCTATAAATTATCCTATGTTTTTGCACAAGCTGATTCAAGACCATATTACTTAAAGTTTATAAGAATATTACTATTTATGGTTGTCGGCCATGAGTTCTGTTCAGTACCTGGCATGTTCATATCCCCTACATATATGCATTTCATATTTGTACAGAGGCTAGAGAATTCCTTCAATAAAGCTATTAAGACTCTTCCAGTCCTGAATTTGACTCTTGGAAAAACATTTACTTTAAATATTACACCACTACACAATAACTGTACAGAAATAATCTCAGGAGTCGACTTGTATTTCCATTTCACATAGACTGATACTTCTTCACCATGTTAATTTAGTTTGAAATTAAGATATCCCGCTTGATATCCTACCCTGCTGTAGTGCAGCTTAGTACTGTAGCTGTTCTTACCTTAATCACATGAATATTTTCCAAACTATCCATGATATCCAGCACCAACTATCACCATAGCTTTTCTTCATTCTTTTTGGCTCTGTTTTTACCTTCCAAGCCTCTTTCTCTTCTCTCTTTCTCTCCTCCATGGACCACCTTTACAATTCTCCTCTTCTGTGATTGCTAAGGAGTGTTTCCTACTTCATGTTTTCAGCCATTGCAACTATAACTTGATCAGCTCTAGCTGATCATGAAACTGTGTCCAATAAGTCTATTGTGTAACCTGCTCCCCTCCATCTTTATTTATGATAATACCCCAGTATTCTACCAAAGTTCTAAGAAAAAGTAAGTTAAGTAACTTTCCTTGCACTTATTTCTCCTCATCTCTGTTAACAGATTGCAACCAGTTGGTAGCAAAAAACTGGCTAAGTATTTATATTTTTTGTTTGCATTTTTCCAGCTTCCTAAAATATGGTTAGGTTCTTCCCACACACCATGCATAACAGCTTCAGTATCAACCCTCCCACTTTGCCATTTCTTTATATGGTGTTGGGCTGTTACATCAATAATGACCATAAAATTTCTCTATCTCATAAATCAGTTATACAAAAGTTATCAAGTTCTAACTTTATATACAGGATTTTCTAAGCTTTCTTATGTACCCCATAAACCAGCTAACCCTTATGACTCCACCAAAAGCCACAGCCATGTTATGTTTATAGCCACTGGCTAAGATCTCTGCTTTTAAATTCTTTAGGAAGTTTCAGACTAGCAATTACTCCTCCCATCCCCAAGCACAGCCTATAATATTATAACAAAGGTAAACCAAATAAAACTTGACAGCACTCAGTCCTTCTTTTCCTGTTTCTACTAATACCAGATATTAAGTCCCTCAGCAAATTAATCAGTATCAATTCATTTAAGCAGCAGTTTGTCATAAAAAGAAAACAAAAACATTGCTTGTTAAGGGCTCTCCCCTTAGCAAATGTAGCACTTCAGCTGGTTAGCACAAGCTGCACCCAGAGAATGCATGACCTAGTTAGTTAACTGCATTTTTTACACCAGCTTCACTGATAACATCATGAGAACAGAGACCATTATTGAATGTATAATGTTTTGGGATTGGGACAGACTAGCACTGCTGTAAACTATGTACCACTGACTACAGCAGCTGCAACTGACCAATGGCTGTAAGGTAGGACCTACACAATGCAAAGCCTCAGGGAACCCTTCTGAGTGATTATATTAATTATATGTTTAAGCAAGCTTACAAGCAGTGGTAAAGTATATGAAAGTCATATGTAAAAGTGAAAAGTCTTCTGTTACTTAAAAATCTACATATTTTTAAAGTGGGGCCTGAGATATGCATACTTTTATTATTTATGTTTAATAATCTGGCAGTTTTCTTTAATCAAAACATAGGAAATTATTTCACTTTTATTGTCTACAATTGTTCTGTGTGCCTTTCTATTCTTTGCATTGAAATACATTGAAACATGTATATGGGTTTACTTGATTTCATAAATATGTAAATAACCCAGCATGGGGCAATCAGTACAAAAAATAGAACTCTTTTACTTCAACACTTCAAAAATAACTTAGTACATGCAAACAAAACATGAACTTCCTTACATTCCAGTAACTTTGAGGTGAGATTCAAAAAATGGCTTCCATGATGCAAAACTGGAGCTTCCCAGAGACATTAGACTCTGCAGAATGTCTGAAGTGAGATTGCCAGTTAGAATCTGTATTGGCATTTCCTGTGTACTCTGTACACCATAAGTTTACCATAGAACTGCACAACCACAACACACTGAGCAAATGAGCTGTATAAAGTGCCTGGCAGCAGTGACTCAGTATCAGATCACTTGTCATAGCAGTGTGGGAACCATAGTAGTTCAGCACAGTGCATATGAACAGAGAACTGCACACATACTAGTTTTGCATAGTGTTCTAAAGACAAGGATGGACAAGATGGTATAGTGCTATGAAAACTAACAAGTGTTGTTTTCATATGTGTATTCATTTATTTATTTAGTAAGTTATTGAAATAATTTGGGCTCCTAAACAAAACACTTCTCATAAAACAACATTAGAACATCTAGACAAGAAAATAGATTCATGTAAACCTGCCAAAGAAAAGTAAATACACTAAAATAAAGGCCTGCAGCTTCCACTTCTCAAACATGTGGAAGGGCAAGAGCTTTTGGGGGTTGAGGAGTGACATGACGGTTAATATGTTTATTTCACAGATACAAGGAACAGGGTTTTATTCTCACCTCTGAAAGGGAAATAATGCTAGACTTAAAATGGGTTGCAGAGGGCAGCTTGCCTAATACTTACCCATGAGCCTAAGCAGGGCAGTTTAAATGTCTGAAAGTATATGAATGTCCCTAGAAGGTTCTAAACATACTTAAAAAAAGATCTTGTAAGGAACACAGGCTGTCATGTTATGGTCCTAATATTACTCTTAACACTACAAAATGTATGATAGTCATACACTAGTGACCACATGTAATAGTATCAGTCAACAATGTCGTGCAAGCAGGCCTGTTTCCCCACCGAAATGGTAGCTTGTGTATCTGCTGAAGGATCACATTATGGTTTTGAGTATAACACATGGATATGTGATGTTGAGTGGGCATAGCATTATTTAAAATCAAATAACACACACACACACACACACACACACACACACACACACACACAGACAAACAATAATATATGAACATTGTGTAAATATGTGTGGGTCGTTTTTTGTGTGTGTGTGTGTGTGTGTGTGTGTGTGTGTGTGTGTGTGTGTGTGTGTGTGTGTGTGTGTGTGTGTGTGTGTGTGTGTGTGTGTGTGTGTACTAGAAAGAGAGAAAGTGAGTTAATATAATGTTGGGGTAAACAGTGAAGCTGAAAATATGATCTTTTGTTCTCAATGGGACAATTGTAGGGTAGATTCAGCAAAAGACTTATTTAAGTGACTGATTATGTAATCATGATTAGAAACCACATTTGTATGTCATGTTCTGCCTTTTCTACAAGCATTAGATCATTGTATGAATGCTGCTGGTCTGTTTATCATGAAGGCAAGTAAAGGCTGCCCAGCAGTCCAAAAACAGAACTGCTCTAGTATAACAGCTCTGATGACCAATGCAGCACTTTGTAAAAAAATGTTTCAATGACAAGAAGTTTGTCTCTGTTTTGTGCATACATGTACAGGGGGGAATTGAATAACACTGAAACCCCTTTGGTTGACTTCCATTTAGTTGACAAAAATTGGTTGACTATGCACAATTCTTAGGGTTGGGAAATATGCTGTTTTCCAGATATTGTGCAATCTTGGAGTTATATATTTATATATATATATATATATATATATATATATATATATATATATATATGGGTCTAGGACATTTCACTGAATGCACATTTCATTGAAACTCAAATGACTGAACACAAATTACTGAAAGCACAATTCACTGAAAACTCAATTCACTGAAACACATTTCACTGAAAGTTATATATGGCCTTTTCCCGACTGTAGTGAGACCCTGGAGTTAGTATATATAGTAGGGGAGTGTGGGGGTTGTCGTCCCCCACACATTTTAAGTATATATTATGTTCGAAAAAGAGTAATATATTGGAATTGCAAGCATCCACGTATATAGTTCAAAATATTTAAAATATGTGGGGGGTATGCCCACACACCCCCTTACTATATATACTAACTCCAGGGTCGCACTACAGTGGGGAAAAGGCCATATATAACTTTCAGTGAAATGTGTTTCAGTGAACTGAGTTTTCAGTGAATTGAGCTTTCAGTGAAAAGTGCACACTAATTTGACTTTCAGTGAAATGTCCTAGACCGATATATATATATATATATATATATATATATATATATATATATATATATAAAATTAGTAGGAGATGTGGGTGCAAATGCCCCCACATGATGGGTGACAGGGGAATTGCTCCCCTGTAAAAATTATGTTTTATGTTTTGAGGTTATGTTTTTCATGCACAAGATTGTTGCTTGGCACATCATTTGTATTATTTCTATCATTTCAATGTTGAAAGATGATGTTTTGAGGTACAATTTGTGAAATATAATTTATGAAATATTCAGGTGTTTTGATAAATTTCAGTACAACTATATATATCTATATCTATATATATATATATATATATATATATATATATATATATATATATATAGGTCTATGTCAGGTGATCAACTTTTTCAAAACTTGAAAAAAATATTGAATCGTGTTTCTGAAAACTTCAACATCAAACAAACAGAAAAAAAGAGCTCAAAAATGTAACTGCTTTATGTTTTTGCAGGGGGCAAGCCAACTCCAAGATCACACTACAGTTAGGAAAAGGGTAAATATCCGGATATTCACCGTACCGCAATCTCCATTCAAAAGCTTCAAGCTTTCAAAAACTCAATCATATGATCTCAACCATATGGAGTTTGAGTTTCTGAAAACTCGATCAACTAATAGGGACCCTATATATATATATATATATATATATATATATATATATATATATATTTATATATATATATAATATATATATATATATATATATATATATATATATATATATATATATATACATAAATCCACAAGAAAACTAGGATGGACGTCACAGAGATAAGGTATCCAAAAATATATGCCAATACAATTCCAAAGCAGAACACCAAAACCACCATCACCACAGCTGGAGCAAACATATTTATTAATAACAAATGATAAGCAATTTCGAGTTAAACCCTTCTTCAGATCAAACTTCAATAGCAAACAACAAGGTATTTAAACAAAGTAGTAACCAATCACTGTTTGTCACTCTGGCCCACAAAAATGTCCAAGCGATCATTAAAAACATGCCAAATAGGGCTAGGAATTAGCCAACAGTATAAAACATATGCTCGGAAACAGAATTCATCATATTAATTCTAAAGCATAATAAAATAATAATCCTAACAAAATGTTATATAAAAACACAGAAACATGTAGATTCAAATTATACTTGCATAGTATGAAGCAATACAAAATAATTTTCTTAAAAACTAATGTTTTTTTTTAGAACTGATGACATAGTCATTTTGTTAATAAAAAAAATAAGTGCATATTTCTTAAATCCCCAAATAAAACTCCTGTTATGTGTTAAAAATAATAACATTCATATATAGTGTGACTAGTATCCAAAGATTAGTTGATTAGAACCTAATATGCTAAAATGTATGCCTATAAATAAGGGGCATAATCGTAATGTAAATAATATTGCTTGTAATAAGCCATTTCCATAAGAACCAAACAGAAATGGACATTTACTTTCTCAACCAATGAACTTAAAGATAGCTTCAAGTTGTTATCGTTGGAATCATTTGAGTAGTAAGCATTAAGAGATATTCAATGATATTTAATAGCATGTTTATTATAAAACAAAACTACTTGATATGTTGGAATTTTCATATCAATGGCATTTAGTCTTTATAAGTAGAACAGACTGAATGTTAAAGTGACTGGTCCATCTCAATTATATAGAGCGATCAAAATAAATATGGCATGTATAGCATTGAGCTCTTCGATCCACAAGTTAAAAAGACGTATTTATCTTGTAAAGTTGGTGATGTTACATGAAGACTTTGCCATATTCTAGAGTTAATGACCCAATATAGCAACCAAATCAAACTCTAAAAATATTTCTGTTAACCAGTAAAATACTTGTGTGTTTGGTGTCTTTTCATATATTGGAAGATAACAAAATAAATCAAATATTGCCTGTCACAAGGTCAGACAAATGTTATAGTACAGTGCTTAGATGTAACATCATAAGCTGGAAGTTGGAACAAAATAAGTGTTACAAGCCACCACTGTATCAACCAATCAGATACTGACTTTATCTTGATTGACCAATAAAAATGGTGGAAAGTTCCTCTATAAATATTATTACGGACCAAATACATGGGCAACATCATATGTCAGGTGTGACTTACACTAAAATAAATATGTATTTAATAGACTCGTCATATTCTATATAATCACACATCTATTATTGCATTTTAGACCTTACTATAGTTAAAACTTTGATCAGGCTTGATTATTAAACAATACTACTTCATAGAAAGGAACAACATTTTCACTGGTAAATCAAAATTAGGTTTTCATACATTTGGCCAATAACCTGTATAACAAGTCATGATACAGTATTAGTAACATTATCCAATAGAGTCTGAACTATATTCATCCAATTATATATTAAAATTGCCTGATATGACCAATCATGTAAGTGCATTATATTTCAGTAGCAATACTTGTTTGCTTCATAGTTCAAATGTATTCAAATAAAAATCGCTTTCTTTAATTTTGATTATCCAATGGAACTAATGAAAAGTTGCTCTAAAAATATTCTTATGAACTGGATACATGACCAGCTGTATATATAAAGTGTGATTCATGCTAAAATAAATACATATTTAATTGTCTCGCCATATTCTACAGAATTACAGGCCTGCTGATGCATTTTTTGACCTTACAAAAGTTAAGACTTTGAGCAGGCTTAGTTTTTAAAAAATGCACTACTTGACAAAAAAACAACATTTTAGCTGGCCAATCAAAATTAAGTTTTCATACTTTTAGTCAATAGCCTTTATAGCAAATCAGGGTTCAGTATTGGTAACATTATTCAATAGAATTTAGGTTATATTCATCCAATTATATATTAGAACTGTCTAATGTAACCAATCAGGTGAAAGTATTACATTCAATGGCAGTGCTCGTTTACGGAGAAATGGAAGTTATGTGTCGGATGACAAGATATGTGTTTATATAAAGGACTCTTCAAGTCCATAAGTCTAATGTTACTAATATGTTTTGAAATTCTTTTCTTGAACTGCCTATTAGTTTTACCTATGTAAAAACTAGTACAGTCCTGACAGCATGCAACATACTGTATATGACATTCCGAGTTCTACACTCTACATATGTATTTAATTTATAAATTTTCTGACTTACAGGATGTATGAATACTTGTGTTTCCCATATGTGTTTATAACTCATACACTTTTTACAAGAAAAAGTGCTTTTACTTCTGAGTTTAGATGTAGACGTTCTAGTGCAGCCCATGTTCAAAATACTCTTCAGGTTTTTGCTATTTTCAAAGGTAAAGGCAAGTTGTTCACATACAATTGCCTTAATAATTGGATCACTTCTTAAGATGCTCCAATTATGTTTTATCACTTCACAGGTATGTCTCACATCACTGGTGTAAGTTAATAAAACATGTGTGAATTGGGTACTGTTGATCTATTATCTATAGGAGGAATAAACCTTGGCATACCCCTCAACCTCTTAGAGCAAGACATCTAGACAAGTCCATAAATAAAAGTGGGACAGAGGCCCAAAAATAGGGGCAATTTTTAAATATTGCTCCTACAAACTTAGGAAGTTGATAAAATAACAGGTTTTGCATTAGTATGCATTTTCTGAAGGGTATGAAGTCATGAAGTCTGAAACTCAAATATCTGTCATTATTTTCTAACTTCAATCTTTAATGGTTTACCACTAATTTGTGAGAAAACCACAATTTTATGAAAAACAGACAAAAATATGAGGCAAAAATCTGGGCATTCCGAGAAAATCTGCACAGTTGACAGGTATGAACCTTGACTTTTGTGTCAAATATGGTTTACCTTTACCATCTCTTAGTTGTTCATCTTCTTTAGCATATTTACTTACTTCATTAACAGTATAATCCCGTTGCAAAAACTGTTGTTTTAGATTATGAGAAGCCTCTTTAAATTCTGTGTCTTTTGTATGACGTCTAGAGTATCTAAGTAGTTGCCACTTGATGATGTTGGGATAAACATGTCTTGGATACATATTATCTCATCTTAATAGTTTGTTCTTTCTACAAGACTTTTGATATATAGCTGTGTTAATGCCATCTAATTCATTTAATTCTAATTTAACATCTAAAAAATCAATAGATGTGCTAGAATGATTTAGAGTAAAGCATAAGAAGTCAGTAGTAGTTTCAAGGTATCTTACAAATTCATATAATATCTCAATATTACCTTGCCACAAAATAAAGATATCATCTGCAAATCTCCTATAAAAATCCAATTGATGTCTGTAGGGATTCCCATTCAAAACATACTTACTTTCCCAGAAGGCAAGGACTATATTTGCATATGTATTGGCACAGGGGGTGGCCATGGCCACCCACCCCCCATTTTTGCCAATAAATTTTTCCCTCATAGATAAAAATATTATTCTCTAAGACAATACTTAGAAGTGTTAACAAAAGTTCAATATTCATATGGGAAACAATATTCAAATCCATTAGTAAGTCCTGAATAGTAGAGAGTCCATAGTCATTGGGAATAACAATAAACAAACTGTTCGCATCAAGGGTAACCATATGAAGATCTTTATATTCCTTTAATGTTCGTATATATTCTGATAGACTCTCCAGGAAATCTTTAGCATCTCTTAATATGCTGGGAGCCAATGGAATGGCTACATTAAGCTCTTTCTCAATAAAAATAGATAATGGTTCAGTTAACCAAATTTTTCCAACGACTATAGGTCATAAAGGAGGATCCAATGGATCTTTATGTATTTTGTGAAGTCCTATTATAATGGGTATTTTAAGATGTTTCACCAAAAAATACTCATGAAGTGACAGGTTAATTCTAGTCATCATAAGGAGTTTGTGAAGATCTTTCTGGATATCTTTTATCATTTTGTGAACTCTATTATGATTTAATACATTGTACATATCTATGTAACTTAACATATAAGTCATCTTCTGAATATAACTTGATTTATTCATTATCACAAGGGCTCCACCCTTGTCAGCTGTAGTAAAAATAATAGATGGTTCATCTTTAAATCATAAAGAGCTTGTCTTTCTCCTTTAGTCATATTGTGAAAATGATGTTAATATTGGTTCAATCCATGTATAATATTTTCGCAAGCTTTTAAAAATATATCAAGAACAGCATTATTTTGTGGAACAAAGGTACTGGGTTTGTTGTAAACTTTTTCATATGACTGTTCATTGTTTCTATAGATTGTTCTTAACATAACATTTCTAAAAAATTGTCTCAAGTTAATTAAAGTGTCCCTGAGTCTAGATGTTGTGGCTGGTATAAATTTATGGCCTTTGTTTAGAATCATGACTTGCTGAGGCGTTAAAGTATAGTCGCTTAAATTGTAGATAAGGTTAGTTTTTCATTATGGTTCAGAGTTGCTTTTCCATAGATAGTGTCTATCATTTTCTTCCTCAACTTTGTGACCTTGTCTCTTTCCATCTGCCCTTTATTTGCAACATTAGTATTCCTAAAAAAATTTTGCACTGTAGAAAAATGTAATGTTTTAGGTCTAGCACCTTTGTCCACACTTACACTTGGATTGATGGAATCAGGTGCATTCGCCCAAACTTCAGTTGATGTATCAAACTGTGTGTCACTGTCACTGTTATGTGGTTCAGTGGTGATAGAACTAATTTCTTGTTGTAAATTCATTTGTTGTTCTCTTTCTTTACACATTTGCTGCTCTTTAGGCCATACAAAAACTCTACCAGTCTTGCAGTCAGCATGATCCCTAGCTAATTTCTTAGTTTTAAGATTCTCTTGTTTAAGGTCTAACACTGAAATTGCTAAATATAACTCCTCAAGTTTCATTTGAAAGCAGCCAGCTGAATAATTCAATTCAATGTCTCGTTGAATGTTTTCTACTTCAGAAATAATTACCTTTTCAATTGGATCAAATTTGTATATGTAAAATGTATATGCCCTTTTCCCCACTGTACTGTGATCCTGGAGTTAGTATATATAGTTAGGGGGTGAGGGGCACAGCCCACCAAATTGGAGGTGTGGGGGTGTAGCTCCCATCTACGTTTGGTTTTATATTGTTAGCTTTCAGTTAAATGAGATTTATAAATATAAAAGCTAAATAGGTGGGGGCTACACCCCTCACACTCCCCAATGTGGGGGGCCGTGCCCCCCACAACCCCCTTACTATATATACTAACTCCAGGATCACACTTCAGTGGGGAAAAGGGCATATACATTTTATTTGCCCAACTGTACTTACATTCAATGAAATGTGATTCAGTGAAATGAATTTTCAGTGATTTCAACTTTCAGAAATTTTTTGAGGGTGAATTCAAATTCAGTGAAATGAGTTTTCAGTGAATGAAACTAGACCCATATATATATATATATATATATATATATATATATATATATATATATATATATGGATCTACTTTAGAACACCGACACGCCAGTTCGCCGACACACAAACCACCGACACCAAACAACTGACAGCACACAATACCGACAATGCAAAACACCGAACACCATTACACCGACACACTACACGTAAACAACACATTACACTACATTACATATCCACTAGCCCTAACCCAAACCCTAACCCTAAGGTCCGACACTACCGCACACTTACCCTACCTGCACCCTAACCCTAACTCACTTAACCCACCCCTAACCCTAAGATCCGACACTACCGCACACTTACCCTACCTGCACCCTAACCCTAACTCACTTAACCCACCCCTAACCCTAAGGTCCGACACTACCGCACACTTACCCTACCTGCACCCTAACCCTAACTCACTTAACCCACCCCTAACCCTAAGGTCCGACACTACCGCACACTTACCCTACCTGCACCCTAACCCTAACTCACTTAACCCACCCCTAACCCTAAGGTCCGACAGTACCAGACACTTACCCTACCTGCACCCTATTCCTAACTTACTTAACCCACCCTAAAACATAAACCCGTCACTAACACACACACTTACATTACCCAAACCCTAACTCCGACACTACCGCACACTCACCTTTCACACACCCTAACCCTAAATCCCTCACTATTGCACACTTACCTGTCCGCTCCCTAATCCTAAATCCCTCACTATCGCATACTTACCAAGTCGCACTTACACGTTCCCCTTGTCGGTCTTCCAGCTGTCGAGATTTCAGCATGTCGGTCAACTGCGTTGTCGGTCCTTTCGCGTTCCTCTTCCGCGTGTTGGCGAACTGGCGTTTCGGTAATTTGAATAGGACCTATATATATACATATATATATATATATATATATATATATATATATATATATATATATATAAATAGACATACACACACTTATATATACATATATCTATATATATATATATATCATATCAGTGTATATACTTATTTATTTATTTGTATTTGTTAACCCTTTTCAGCCATGAGCAAGGCCAAGGAGGCAATGCATTATGCAAGTATGAAACTGGAATTTTAAAAAATACACCAACAGCATCTAAAATAGCACACTACACATGTTATACTTTACAAATAAAGTGCCTAATTGTACCTGCAATAAAACACAATGAACATTTTACAATCATGTATACATATAGATCTACTTCATATATTTGACTTACCATTTTGTCGACTTTTACATGATTGAGACCACATTGTCAAAGTTTAAAATAACAAACTCCTGGAACATAGTATTTTCCCTCTGGGAAACTAACTACTTGGTCAACATGGTGAACTTTGCCCTTTTCTCCACTGTAGTGTGATCTCAGAGTTGGTATATTTAGTTAGGAGGGTTGTGAGGCAAAGCCCCCCACTTCAGTGAGTTTAATTTGCTTATGCTTCTATTTTAATTGTTGGAGGCCAAGAGGTTAGTTTCCCAGAGGGAAAATATGATGTTCTGGGAGTTTGTTATTTTAAGCTTTTGATAATGTGGTCTTGATCATGTGAAAGTTGACGAAATGGTAAGTCGACTATATGAAGTAGATCCATAGATATAAATGTATAAAAATCTGTTCACTGTTTTTTTTTGTTTGTTTTGTTTTTTTATTTTTTACTTTTTTAATGCATAACTCCTTGTATTGAATTATCATGTCTATGTACTGTTTCCTAAGTTAACTTAATAGGGAAGAATTATTGCAAAGATGCCCATGTACCAGCTATTCAATGTTCAGATCAGAGATTTCTGAATGGACCTTAGACCTGTTCCTCTGATTAGTACTTCCATGTGTTCTGCCAGAGATTGCACACACTGTGGTGTTGTAAGAATCATTCTTCAGTATTTATTCAGAATTTCATATTCATGAGGTATCAAGATGGTGGCTGATCTATAAACACCGTACAATCTTTTTTCTACACTACTTAAATCAGCCAACGACCTTAGCAAGGAAAACATGACATTTCTTGCATTAAATTTTGAAAGTTTAAACTTTTATTACCCTGTGGAGTTTTGCTTTTTCTTTAGATGATCCCTGTAAACAAATAAGAAATTAACATTTAAAATCATTTGGAGTTTAGAAAGCTGGGTCAGGCCATGGAGAAATAAAATGGTATTTCTGGCCTGACAGTTGAGAATGATGAGTAAGTCTGATCACAAAATATTAAACTATCAGTTTATAAACTGAAAAAAGGCCTGAGTTCTTAAAAATTAATAAATAAATAAATAAAATAGGATATCTTTACAGAAATGTAGAATGCTACAGAACAAATTGATTCACATACTACCAAAACCAAACTCTCTGCAGTTACATCTCCTGAGAAAGAGATCATCTCTAAGCCTGCCCAAACATCTAAACAAGAAGAAGTGAAAAAATGTACAAGTAAAAATAAAACCAACCAGCTTTTTGCCTTAGAGGACTTAATGGAAACACTTTAATCTCTATAGCTGGCTATTCACCAGCTTTCTGACCAGGTGAAAGCATTTGGTACTACATTAAATCAAATTGCTGCCAGACTCGAAATCGCAGAAGCAAGGACAGTGAAAAATGAAATAAAAATTGAGCATATGCAAAAAGATTGCCAAGCCAACAACTGAACAAACTACTGAATCTTGAAGCAAGAAGTAGACATAATAATATACTGATTAATGGACTATCAGAAAAATATGACCAGCCAAAGCTAATGGAAATCTTCAGATGCCTCTTGGAAAATCAAGTCAAAGCCAACTGTATTATTATTGAAAGAGCTCACCGGACAACTCGAACAACTTCCACTGTTGATAGACCACAACAGATATATGTTAAACTTTTAAATTATCAGGATGTTTATAGAATTCTTGCTGCAGCTAAAAAGAAAGGTAATCTTAACTGGAATAATAATAAAATGACTTTTACGCAAGACTTACCTATACAAATTAAGCAAGGCCAACAAAAACTGGTACTGTTTTGCTCTCACTTAATATCTAACAAAATTAAATTCCAAATGAAATATCCTACAACTATGTCTTTTCAAAATAAAAGGATTAAATATATGATTAGTTTACTCAAAGAAGCCAAGCAGACACTTTTTAAGTGTCTTTAATTACTCCCCGGTACAAATGGGTGTGATATATTTGAAACAAACATGTATGAATGCCACCCTTTCTGTCGATAATTTTACATAGCAAGAAGTATAAGTTGGGATCAGATGCTGGGCTGTATAAACTTAAGCAATAGATTAACAAAGAATAAAAAATGTTAAACATTGATATAGTTTTTTGCCCAATATGCAAACAGAATATTTGTTTTATTTCTACTGCTGGTCTTAATATTTAACACAGGATAACTTTCAGTTGCAAATAGTAGCTCAGATTGCTCCCTTTGGTTAAGGGAATATTTTTTTAGTAATGGTTCTTCAAATAAGTGTTATGAATAAATGTGAAGTAGCGAATATATATATCTCATTCTTTTAATATACATAATGTTTTTAATTGTTTGCCTATTCTAGCCATTTTAACCTTTTAGTAAGGCTGTAATTACAGGCCAGCCAAGGTGGTGCAGTGGTTAGTGTTGCTGCCTCACAGCAAGAGGTTCTCCAGTTCAATCCTCGGCTGGGATGCCTTCTGTGCAGAGTCTGCATGTCCTCCCTGTGGTTGCGTGGGTTTCCTCCAGTTTCCTTCCAAAGACATGCTGTAGGTAGATTGGACACTCCAAATTGGCCCTAAGTGTGAATGTGTGTTCCTTCTGTGGAAGGTTGGGTGCTGGGCTGGCAACTCCACTGCCAAACATGAGCAGACAGTTGATCCACTGTGGTGACCCCTAACCAGGAAAAAGCCAGAAGAAGAAGTAAGGCTGTAATTACCTAATTTTATAATCAAACTGTTATAACTTAGTTTTCTCTTTTTGATAACAGTAGATTTAATTGCATCATATATTATAGCAGCAGAGTAGGACAAAGTGTAATGATGTAGGATGGATATGCTTTGCTTATCCCATGTGAAAGTATTTTTATCCTGATTGTTATTACTAATTTGTTATTATGTAAAGGATATTGTCTAGTTAGATGTGCTGTGTTAACCTTTATACTTTGTTCTTTACATAATCTTGTTAGTACCTCTTCCTGGTGTTGGATAGACATGGCTAGGCATGGCTCATTGATGGGAAGAGTGAAATGCCATTTGCCTATAATACTAATTTTATTATGAGTTAGGCATTTAAGGTTTGCAATGAATCTAGTGCTGGTGTCCTGTCTTCTTATAGCATTTAAGACTCTAAATGTGGATAATTGACTCACGGAATGTTAAGGGCCTCACTTGATGGACAGAGGCAGTCAGTAAATCATGTCATAACCAACCATCACCTCCAATATAAACATCTAAAACATATAACTTGTGGAACACATTTCAGTTGCACAGCTAGGCTTATAAAGGCCCTTGTGGTCATTAGCCTAGGCTAGTATAGACTTATGAACCCCTTTCCAAACAGTATCCAAAACATAAAGTTATTTATCGATCTCATTAGGCAATGTTGTCAGCACTATATAGTGTAACATAGGGAAGAACTATTTTTAAAACTAATCTTATTTTATTTTTTTAGTGTACAGTGACTAATTTATAAAATAATTCTTCAAAAGGGTTATACAACAATCATGCATTTCTTTTTTTATTTATAATCACTTTAAACTATCCCTTGATATTGCAATTATTTGGTTAGTAAAAAGTTAGTAGTAGTAGTAGTTAGTAGTAATAGTTGCTGTAACCTAGTTTTTGCCAAAGTTCCATTTTATGGAAGTTTGAATAGAAAGTCAGTAATCTTAATGACAAAAAAAAAATGAAATTTTTTAACAACATTAGGACACCAATAAACTTAAAGAAGGTATATATAATATACACAAGTGAAATGTTTTTAGATATAGAGTTGTATAAAGGAACCAAAACTTGATTTAATAACCAAATTATCCAAGAAATTATATATCACTAAAATTCATGAAGAAAGAGCTTAATTATATAGAACTATCTAGCTGGTATACAGATGACTAACAACATAAGGCATTTGTAACACAAGTAATATGATTTGGTAAGGTTTTAAAACTATAGTAAGCATGCAAATCATTACTAAAGTTTCAATACAAATTTCAACAGTATATTTCATGTTGGGATATAATTACTTAAATCATTGCCTGAGATTTAGCTCTATTTACTTATATAGATGTTCTACTTAAGATTCCATTACATCATGGATGAAGATCACATGGCATCCCCATACCTCTCAACTGTCCAGATTTTTACAGAATGTCTAGCTTTATGCCTTATAATTTGGCCTATTCCTCATAAAATCTGTGGTTTATTGCCAAATCGCTGAGGATTGAAATAACTGAATAATGCCATACATTTGAGCTTCAGACTTCATTTCCTTCAAAAAATGCATGCTAAGACAAATGCTTTTATTCTAGTAACTTTATAAGTCTATAAGAGCAATATTTAAAATCTGTCCCTGTTTTTGGGCATTTGTTCCCCCATTATTTTAAGGCTTTGTCCAGATTTTTTATAGTAAGAGGTTGAGAGGTATGGGCCTCACATGCTTTGTATATGTTATGAATGCCTTATGTTGCTAATCACCTGTATGCTAGTTAATATGAATTTGTTTGCACAAATGCAGATTTTCATTTGTAAATTTTCATTCAGAGCTCTTCTGCCTAGGCTTCCACTGAAAAAGTTTTTTTTTGACTAAACCAATTTGAGCAAACCCAGTAAACAAAAACAAAACAAAAAAATAATAATACAGTTTCTCTACAGTGTTAGCCTTTATGATCATGCACACAAGGCCTGTAGAAATGCAACAAAATATTCCTTTGCTGTCCTCTTGTGGCAAAAATGTTTATTGCAGACACAGGATACATTCCTAACAATCCTTGCTGAGTACTTATTGCTAAATGGAGGTGAAAGTTAAAAAGATGCATATTTAGTTTAGTAGCATAATAAAGTTGGATTCAAATTCTTCGAGCAAGAAATCTGGACAAAGCCTGACATAATGTCGGGCAAAGGCCCAAAAATAGGAACACATTTTAAACATTGCTCTTATAGACATAGAAAGTTGCTAGGATAACAGGATTTGTTAGCATACATTTTCTGAAGGGTATGCAGTCTGAAACTCAAATGTATGTCATTATTTAGTAACTTTAATCTCCAAATCATTCCAATAATTTGCCAGAAAAAAAACTAGTTTTATGAGGAACAGACCAAAAATAAGAGGCAAAAATCTGGACATTCTGCGAAAATCTGGACAGTTGAGAGGTTGGATTTAATGTATAGCTCTCAATGTTTCTGCTGAAGAAGTTAGGATAAAGACAAAAGTAATGGGAGGCCAAAATCTCAAAATCTAGGACAAGTTTTAAACAGTATAATTCATTAAAAAAAAAAGCAGAACAACACATTTTGCATTAAGATGCATTTTCCGAACAATAAAAGGTATGAAACCCTATTGGCTGGCATTATTGAATGACTATAAGCTTTAGTGATTTGCCATAAAATCCAAAAAAAAAGTTATGAGGGACAGGACAAAAATGTGAGGCAAAATCCAGATCATTCTACAAAATGAGGTACACTTAAGTTTCCCTATTAAGTTTTGTTATCTTATTTTTTTTCTACAAGGGTGCTAGTTGTAATTAATCTATGATATGGTATTGAGTTTCACCTCTTAGTAATAGTCAAGAACCTTACAAGAGAAAAATGTTTATTTGGTATAATGCTAACCATACATGCATCTTATTCAGAATGTATTAGGAACCCTTTGCTGTGTTTCTATAACAGATGTGATGGCTGGTGTGTCACTATTGCTTGATTAAAATGTTGTTGCACATAAGTTCAGGGGTGGTTTCTTTCATGGTGATGATTTAAAGTGCTGCTAATGAGCTGTTTATTTGAAGGTTACAGCGATGACTAAAGCTCTGACTTCTTAATGTGCTGCTTTATGTGATAAAGGGAACAGGGATTGACTCTTTCCCTTTTCATTTGACTGCTGTGTGACCTTGAACAAGTTACTTAAGCAGACAGTGTTTGTGGCAATTGGGAATTTGTGTCAGGCTCCTTAATGGCCTTGTGGAGTGCATGCCTTGTAAGTACCTATGAAACTGTTGTTTTATAGCTTACTGTTATCCAAAGCTACCACTTAGGGAAACAGATATTATATGAAGTTAGCAGCTGGAGACAGAGGGATAATTGTGGTGCATCTAATGTGTCAGTCATCCACAATGCCTTCAATGCATTTTTTTAACTAAAAGAAAGGTGCACAGTCCCTGGGTTAAGTAGTAGAAACATAGCCTTTCCTTTCCAAACCTTCTAAGAATATAGGCCAGGCTGGCACATTTTCCAAATCTGAAGCTAAGTATCATTCATCTTCCCTAATAGTAACAGATATGCACAGTCTAGCAGATGTCTCTAAGCATGTACATTAGTCTTCATCGATCAACCTCTGTCAGCTGTCTTGCTAATAAGATAGCAGAACACAAAAGTGCAGGTGCAAACACTATTGCTGTTTATGAAGCTGTGATCATTTTTACTTTTTCTTATTACATACACTTGGTATGGTCCTATCTCTCTGGTCATTAATTTTTTTTACAAATCTCTAGGAGTAAGAACTAAAACTGTGTTACTACTTTCCTGCAAAGAACACTGCATCATTTTTTTACTCCTTCCAAGACTTGCTATCACATTATGTTAGCACACAGCTTTTGGGGACCACTGTAATCAGTCAGCTTTAAGAAAGTGTGTTAACACAACAAAAGTCTGAATTTCAGGGTTTTTCTTAATAATATATTCTTTTGAAGCAGAGATATTAATATGAATTCAGTTTACTGAGACACTCAACATGTTTAGACTGAGAGATAAGGCTGGGGTTCATGAATGCCTGCTTATCATGCCAAGCTTGTGTGTGCGATGTGCAGCATTGAGCGAACAGTTTGCGATTCAAGAAACAGCAGTACACATTGCAGCTGGCTGCAAGTGAAGGGTTAGCAGCATAATATGAGAATGACCATATAATCAGCTGTGCTCATTGCTAATGAAGAATAAAATCAGAGCAATTCAGAAATAACAAGTGTGAACATTTCTCACTCGCTTTAGCTGTGAATTCCAGCGCATGCCAGAATTCAGCCAGAGGAACACTTTCAAAAATGTCAGGGGTTGTTACAGCTATTTACACAAGATGCTGCTGCTCTTACTTCCAAATGTCATTCTAGAAGGTGTACGTCGTTTAGACCACATTTGACTTACCATGGATTACATGAAATTGAAATACTAGAGCATTTACAGGGTGGACAAGGATAATATATAGGAAATTGTGGAGATATGCCAGCCTCATCTTAAGCCACATGGGAATCATAGACAACCCATCCCAGTTGAAACAAACTTATGAATATTTTTTTATATACTAGCTAAAGGGACTTTCAGTGACCTATAGGGGGAGTTAGTATATATAGTTAGGGGGGTGGGGGGGTTGGAGGGTGTAACCCCCATCTACTTAACTTTTATATTCATGAATCTCATTTCACTGAAAACTAACAATATAAAACCAAATGTAAGTAGGGGGGGCTACAATATTTATGAATCTCATTTCACTGAAAACTAACAATATAAAACCAAAAGTAAGTAGGGGGGGCTACGCCCCCACCCCCACCCCCAATGTGGGGGGCTGTGCCCCTCCCACATCTCCTAACTATATATATATATATATATATATATATATATATATATATATATATATATATATATATGTATATATATATATATATATATATATATATATATATATATACTAACACCAGGATCACACTACAGTAGGGAAAAGGACATATACATTTTATTTGCCCAACAGTACTTACATTCAGTGAAATGTGATTCAGTGAAATGAGTTTTTAGTAATTTGAGCTTTCAGCAATTTGGTGTAAGTGTTTTGAAATTCAGTGAAATGAGTTTTCAGTGAATCAAAGTAGACCCCCCCCCCCCCACACACACACACACACACACATATATAATATATATATATATATATATATATATATATATATATATATATATATATATATATATAAATGACAGATATTGATGAAATGTTATTAATGAATTCTTCATTACCAATTAGTAAAGAATGTATGTAAAACATACACTGAAGATTTAAATTTTTGTGTAAAATAGCTATTAAAAATAAATGCATGTTTTATTGTTTATAGATTTGCTCATAGGTTCATAGGTAAGTACTAGGCTAGCTGCCCTTGCAGGCCTTTTTAAGCCATGCCAGTTTATCTTTTTGTGCTTGAAATTGCCTATCCTGTTTAGTTATAGACTGGGATTATCCATCCCATGGTCAGTAATTATATATTACCCCTAATGAGAAAAACTGATCTGGGATTCAGCAAACTTCTGTGCAAGAATAACTTATTCTTGCATGGAAGGGACCGTTCCATGCAGCACACCAATGTGCCATGCATATTCATGAAGGCATGCTGCCATATTGTAATATGGACATGGTTCTGTGTACGAGTGCAGGGGGTGTGTCTGTGAGCAGTGCTCTCACAATACACATGCCCCCTGCACTCCATAATTGCCGTACGGCAACGTAAAGTTAGCGAGAGTGTCTGCGGACACCATTACCTCTCAAACGCACAAGAAATCTGGGCAAAGCCATAAAAACAAAGGGACAAATAGGGACAAATGTGAGATATTGGTCTCACAAACATAAAGTCGATAGAATGACAGGCTTCACATTAGCATGAATTACCCAAAGGGTATGAAGTGTAAACTCAAATGTCTTTCATTATTTACTAACTGCAGTCTTTAATGCTTTGCCACTAATCTGCTGGAATGCCGCAATTGTATGAAAAATTGACCAAAAATATATGGCAAAAATCTGGACATTCTGTGAAGATCTGTACAGTTGAGAGGTATGGCGGACACTGTTAGTGTCCATGGATCATACCTCTCAAATGCAAAGCCTGTCATGCCATCACTGTTTGAAAAGCACAGCCCCCCACAGATAATGTTGCAGAAAGCAATGTGCATACCTCTACATTACAAAATTAAAACACAACAGTTTAATTTTTTTTTCAGTCTGCAATAATGTTTAAGCATAGCTGAGCGGGTGTGTGCATAGTGCAGCTCTGCTCAGCCTAGCTTACACATCTCAAGGAGCTAAATAGGAATATACTTCATAGAAGAACAAGGTGGAAATAGTGACATGATTTGAACATTCACTTTGCAAGTTGTCATTTCCGGTTCGATCTCCACTGAAGCCAATTAACATTTTACATGTGAAAGCAGTACATATTTTTTTTTTATAATTCGGTAGTAAATAACATATATTTGTTAACCAGAGTAGTGCAGTACATCCAGATGTGAGGTGTCAGTGTAATAAAGATGTGAAACCCCCATATAAACAGAAGTGCCCCATACAGTATAGTCACACAAGAATAAATGTAATGAAAGCACATAGGGGGATGTCAGGGAAGGTAAACAAAATTATAATATGTCAGGATTGATGAATCAATCCCATACAGCTGATAGCCTATAAAATAAAACATAAGCAATGCTAAGCATTACACAGCTATGCTTACCGGGTGTAAGCATTGCTTAAATATGAATGGCAAGCAATGAATAGCCCATCTAAGCAGATTAGCCCATTGGTAAGCAGTGCTGAACCTGTACCTTTAAGCACTGCCATCCTTAGCTAAGCAGGTTTTCCCGTAGCTTAGCTTAGCTCAGCATATTCAAAACCATCCAATCATGGCAAAGGGTGGGAAATTGTCCATATTTTAAACCTCACAGGTGGGAATACAGCTCATAACCGGTTGTAGCTCCCCACTGTAGGCAGTATGGCTGGTGTTGGAGAGGTTATGCGCTTTTGGGCACAGTGCTGGGGCATTAAGGATTCCAAGGTCATGGTAGGACTCCTTGTTAAAAACCATGATGTGAGACTGTTGCAGGACCAGTACCAGGGCTCCCAGTACAAAGCAGAAGCCTGGGAAAGTCTCACCCATGATCTCACCAGTGCCACTGGCATCACTCAGACTGGTGAACAGGTCTGACACCACTATGCTGACTTGAAGCAGAGGAAGAGGGAGCTCTTGGACCAGTGGGTCCAAGAAGCACGGCAGAGGGGTGATGTCCCAGGCATGTGTAAGTATTCATATCAATAACTGTTTACCAAAGTCCAGCCTGTGTATGTGATGGATAGGTATGCATAAATGTTTCTCTATCTTCTTTACAGCTCCTGCTGAGTGGGCTAAGAGCCAGGAAACCCATGCAAGCAGGTTGCAAAGGCTGCATAGTGAGGCTAGTGAGTAACAATGTAGCTTGTAGTATTCATACCAAATAAATATAAAGGAGTAGAATGTCACCTGGCACTATTAAAAATGGGTATTGTTTGTACTGAATAAACCAGACAATATTATAGTAATAGTCTCATATACATTATATATAAATAAAACTGTAACTGCCTGTCAATAAAATTCAAAACCCTGGACCAGTAGTATTTACTCTGGTGTTGTATGAATTGAAATGTGTACAGGTTGTGCACAGCAACTATAGCTCTAAAGCATTAAACAATCAAGTCTCATCTGACAAAGTTAGTGCTTCTGTAAGACACAAGATTAACTGATATGAAATGTTTCATGCACCAAGATCTAATATCTGACTACTAATGTTGTGTTAACCACAGTTTTCCACACTGTGCTATGTCAAAAGGAATGTATAGGAATGTATGTATAAGAATGTTGTAATTGCAATGTCAGATTGTACAACCAAGAGAGAATGAGACAGAAAACATTCAGGGAAGGGACGGCAGTTTCTCAATAACTTGTTCTGAGGAAACACAAACTTGTATTTTTAGCAGAAACAGCCACGGTTTGAATCCCATGAGTGGTAGTAAGCTGTACGCATAATTTCAACTAGGATTTTGTGAATATCTGTAGAAACAGTCAGGTAGTGTTAACATAAATTTCCTCCACAAGTCTTCCAGGTAAGAGGAGGTATAAAGTAGCTATAAGAAGGCTTTAGTTATACTGTGTCCAACACCCATGGTCCAACCCCAAGGCTGAAAATGACAGCAAGATAAGTGCATACACCAAGTGGTCTCCCCCAAGAAATGTTCAAAAGTGTCATGCTGTCATAGCTACTGGTCCCTTCTGCCAACAACCAGGGTGACCAATAGAAATCAAGGCAGAGTATGGCAGCAGCACACACACACACACACACACACACACACACACACACACACACACACACACACACACACACACACACACACACACATATGTAACCCTAACTATGTGAATATGGGTAGAAACAGTCAGGTAGCATTAACAAAAATTCCCTCCACAGGTCTTCCAGGTAAGAGAAGGTATAAAGTAGGTATAAAAAGGCTGTAATTATACACTGCTTACAAACATACCACTGCCCAACCCAAGGCCATAGGTTGTTGTAATAATACCTGTAGACTAATGATTAGAGCAATGATCATTAAAGCTGTGACCACTGCAAGAATCTACATTTGTTAATTGACATCTCTTTCTCTCTCCCACCTTATCTTCACCAATAATCTAAACACATAAATTAATGGGTATGTTGTCCACCAAACCTACCATTGGGATATATGTCCTATTGTTCTACAAATGATGAAATGTATTCCAATTAATGTTCCCTGTTCAAATACTATCACTGGGGGCCTGTTGCTGTCAATGTAACCTGCATGCCGGTGTAATGCCCACTGTGGTTTCATATATGCATGTGATCTGTTTGCTATGCAAATGTTCCAAATCTGTTATTTTGGGTTAATGGGAATACTTATGCATGCTGTTATAACTAATGCATTTACCATTACTAACCAACATATGTTCTAAAACTGCAACACCATAGCACATCTAAGAAGACCGATCCCAGTGGATCCACCTCTCCCACCTCATCTGGCTGTGGAACCGAGCACCAGCATATCTGGGACCCACCCCAGGACCTCCTTGTCCGCTGGTCCTGCACCACCTTCATGTGGAACTGCCTCAGGGGATGGGGCTCATCCCTCCACCTGGGCGCTGGCACAGACAGGATCCTGTCACCCAAAGCCAGTTCTGGGGTCTGGTGCATAGTGAGTTTCACAGAGAATTGAGAGGTCTAATATGCCAGCTTGAGGGCTGTGTGGTGCATTTAGTGGGTTAGCCTGCCCCTCCTGCTCAGCCTCCAGCACAGCCACCTTTGGGGTCATCAAGGTGCAGTGGTGACTGCCCATGGATGGGGACCTCAGTCCCACTGTATCCATTTGGAGGCTTGAGGCATTCCGATTACCAAACACCCCTCCCCGTCCAAGCTGTTTACTCCCCCACATGTGTCATATACCACCCCTGTATGCTATCTTGTCTGTCTTATCTGTCTTCCTACCCAACATACCTCTCCAAATATACCTACTATCTTTCCCCAACATCCCACTCTCACCTAAAAAATGGGCAATCTGTTCCCCCCCCAAAAAATTTCATCCCATACATAGCTGTCCATTTCACACATGTGTCCACTGGACACATGTAATCTGGTCTAATTGGCTTCACAACACATTATTGTTGTCCTCACCCCTCTCTTAGGGGTTTGAGTGTCCAAATATACCTCCAAATTCAGTATATATGCACAGATATTACTGTAGAAGAAATGGACAGCTATGGACCTTCCTTACACACACATCCTGCACATCCCTGACTATCGTTCATATTGTTTTTCCCTCTTCATGCCCCCTTTTTCACCACTGTAATATCACCCCTTTTTCTTTTCATTTAAAGAAATTAGTGTGGGGGTAAGTGGGAGTAAGCAGTAGGGTGCTAAGTGATGCCTACACAGATTAAGCACTATTAAGGCTGTCTGTCAGCATTGTTAACTGGAAGTAAGCATTGCTTACAGCCACGCAAACCCACTTACAACTGCATAAAAGTGCCTTAATCACTCTGTATCCAACAGCCCTTGTTCTTCCCAGCAAAAAAATAATCAGCCCCTGCAAGAATGGAACCCAGGACTCTGCAAACCATTACCACAGCAGTTTACCACTAAGCTATCTGAGCTGTAGATAGGTCTGATGTTTTTCAGACATATTATTCAGCACAGTCATTCAACAGTAGGGAAAAGGTTTGTTAACATTAGTCAAGTTTTGTACATATATATGAATATATATGTGTGTATGAAGATGCATACATATATATATGGAAACAGTAATAAGTAATATATGTAGAGATATACATATAAAATTTACACATATATGATACATGTATATAGAAAAGTAAATAAATACACACATATACATAAATATCTCTGTATGCACCTAAAACAAATTTTATATATATATATATATATATATATATATATATATATATATATATATATATATATATATATGTATATATACATATGTATATATATATATATATATATATATATATATATATATATATATATATATATATATATATATATATATATATATATATATATATATATATATATATATATATATATATATATATATATATATATATATATATATATATATATATATATATATGTGTGTGTGTGTGTGTGTGTGTGTGTGTGTGTGTGTGTGTGTGTGTGTAGCACAGTCGGACATCAGATCCACACTCTGAACCTCTAACTGCAATAAATCTGTCTAAAGGCTGTCAAAATGGGGCCAAGGGGCCCAAACTAAGCATGCCTTTTAATTATTGCCCTTATACCTTCCTCCCCAGCAGCAACTGTTCTGCATTGCAAGAAATTAATAAGTCCTGCCATGTCTTGGACCCCGGGCCCTGTAAACTACAATGAATGTAATGTGCTATTACACCATCTGAGCTCTATAAAATAGTGATGATTTTCCAAATATATTAGTTAGTACAGTCATTCAACAGTAGGGAAAGGAGTCTGTAGAATCAGTCAGGTTCTCTATATATACATGTATATATGTATGGAGATGCATATATGTGGACATATCTATACATAATATATATATATATATATATATATATATATATATATATATATCTATCTATAAAATTTATATCTACATATATGCATACACACATATCTATATAGAAAGGTGAATAAATATATATACATATATATATATATATATATATATATATATATATATATATAAAGAGAGAGAGAGATATGTATACATAAATAAACATAAATATATAACAGCTACAAACACATGCAATCTGAGGGTCATGCTGCTGTACCCAAGTACAAATCTGAAAATGCACTCACTGGAAGTATTCCTTAAAATGGGGAACAATGACATATGTGCTGTGACTGAGACCTGGTTAAAGGCAGCAGGAAGCACCCCTGCACTACCAGCCTATAACTCATTCCACACCTTTTGGCTGCAAAACCCAGACTGAAGCTCCAAAGGTGGTGGTATTTCCATATTCATTAAGGATGCACACACCTCCAGAGTGGTAGACTAACATTATGCATTACAAATCTTGCAGGTGTAGCTAACATTGGGTATAAGACAGTGGTTCGGGTTGTAGTCTGCTACAGGTCCCCAAACATGTCCCAGGACTCACACTCCATGTCCCTAAACACCCTGGAGAATATTAGTGTCCAACCTAACACTCTCATACTGGTTGACTTCAACTAACCCACCATTAACTGGGAAAGCTACTCATGTACCAGTGCACATGCCCATCACTGATCCTTGCTAACATGGGCGACTGTTGCTGTACACCAATAGTCAACTCCTCCCTTGTTATATCTGAACACATATTAATCACCTTTGGAAATCGGAAATCTACAGCCCTCCCACCCCCCTGCACAGGTAATCACCATGAAAAGCCTTTTCAAAGCTAACTATGGTCTCCTAAAAACAGAGTTTGCCAACCTCACAGCAGCCATGCAAATGGAGACTAGTTGCATGACTGCAGAATCAAACAGCAATGCACTATGAACACATACACAAATGCATGGATGTTGCCATACCCAATAGAACCAGGACCCTCACCTTCAAAAAAAGAAGCCAATCATGGTCCCTGACCATAAAGAAACTGTACAACAGAAGGAGGTAACTGATATGGAATAAGGTGAAGTCCTAAGACTAGAAAAAAAAACCTTATCAGCCCCAATTAAAAGTTAAAATCCCTCATCAAACACTACAAAGTTAGCTGTGAAAACAGAATTGGAGCACATAGTAAAGACAACCACAAGGCCTCATACACTTATGTAAAGAATCACCATGGCAACACCAAGATTTGCTCTGAGCTACTAGACATTGGTACCTCCCAGAGTGAGCCAAAAATATTGCCAATATACTAGTTGACATATTGAGTACAAATGGTACTCCTTTCTCCCCACAAATGACCAGTCACAATACCAGTACACTGTCAGGCACTCAGTATTACTGGTGCACAGGTTACAACACCACTGTCCAAGGCCAAAAATACAGCTTCTATGGGACTTGACAGTATCCCTAGCTTTGTGCTGTATGAACTACAGAGTGACCTGGCACCTCACCTGTGTGCCCTGTTCAAACACAGCCTCACCTCAGGCTTTGTCCCTACTGAATTGTGCACTGCTACAGTCACCCCACTCTGCAAAGGAGGTGTGACTGCAGACCCTGGGAAATACTACCCCAACTGCCTGACAAGTCTGTTATGCAAAGCTATGAAATGCATCATCATGCACCTAATAAACAGGGATATAGGAATCTGGAGACTCAGGATCCTACACAGTTTACTTTTATGAAGGGTAGGTCATAACTGCTCGATCAACTTGGTCAAATTCTTGGAGTCAGTCACCTAAGCTGCGGATGAAAGTAAGGTGGCACATACAGCCTACCTTGATCTGACCAATGCCTTTAATAACATTCCCCACTCAGGAATCATGCAAACACAATCTAAGCTAGGCATCAACCCCTATATCACTAAGTGGGTTGCAAACTGGGTCACAGATAGGACTCACAGTGTGGAAATAGCTGACTCCATGTCAGACTGCTGAGCAGTCATAAGTGGAGTCCCACAGGGTTCTGTCCTGGGTCCTTTCATGTTTGGTATCAACTTCTTTGAAGTCTATGCCAACATGAAGGGACTCCGGCTGACAAAGTCTGCAGACAATTGCAAGTTGGAAGCTATTCACTACCTAAGTGATTTTGGCATCCTGCTGAAAGGCCTCACTGAGACCAATGACTGGTGTCAGAGCCATGGCCTTAAGCTCAATTTCAGAAAATGTGTTGTCATCCCCTTTGGGAAAACCCTGTTACCATGAATTACCACATTGATGATAGTCCCCCGAACAAAGAGGGCATTATAAGAGATCTGGGTACACAGGTTAACAGCAATGTCTCCTGACCACCACATTGCCACTGTGGTCACAAAGTCCTTCTATGTAGCACATCTCAGTACTAATGCATTAGCATCCAGGAAGGAAGAGGTCATTGTCCCCCTGTACTCTTCTTGACAGAGTGACACAGTTTGTTTCAGCATACATATTCTGATGGATGTGAGGGAGATAAATGAGATGTATGTCCTCATTTTCTGACAACAATCATATCATTGCAGTGATTTTCCAGAGAAATGATAATAATCTGTAAAACAAACCAGAAGTATGAGCAATAAATCTATATATCCTGAAACAATCCAGCCACTTGACAGGTGTGCTCAGATCCCCTTTCTGCAATGAGTCAGGACCAAGGCTGACAAAGTGGTGGTGGAAGCCATGAAAATGGGGATGTATCTAAAGTACTGGCACAGATAAGCTAACACAGTTGCTGTAGTAACACCGTCTTGTGTTCTCTAACATATATGTAGTGAAACAGCACAAGTAATTGAATTAGAAAATCTGCTATGGGCAATTACACATGTATTTGCAAATATATCAGGCACTACAGGGATATAACAGCACTGACAGACACCAGTGTGAAAGTGCATATCCACAAACAGTATCACCACAGTCATAGTCACATGATATGTCAAGTGAACAGTAGAGTATACAGACTGTGTGAACAAATACATCATTGTTTGCCACTCACACACTAGCCCTACATATACAGTCCCAATTCTCAGTAAAGTCTGAATCTTGCCCTTGGTACAGGACATGTCTCAGTCTGCCCCTACAAATACATACAGCCAACAGATCAGCAGAAACTGGGGCAGCAAGCACAGTCAGATAAAGAAGGGGCCATAACACTTACATCCACCCCCCTCCATGCACAGCCCAAATAACATGTGCACATAACATGTGTACACAACCATGACAGTCTGTTAACAATGGCCAGACATACACAGGCCTCTCATGTACAGTTCACCTCAGAATGTACAGGGTCAGGACTCATATCTATGGCCTCTTCTCTGACATGTCTGTGGGTCTACTACATCACTGCACTGGTAGCAGAAATGAAGGCAAGATATAATGATAATAAATACGTCTGTGCCTCATTGACATCTGGACAAAGCCTGACATCATTTGGGAATAATGGCACAAACACAGGGGTAGATTGGACATATTGCTGTCATACATTGAGACAGTTGCAGATGTTACTGGGTTTGTTGCAATATCCTTTATGAGGAATATGACATTGGTAATACCAATAGATGTGAGTATTTACTGACTGCATTCTCCAGAGTCCATGGCTGATTTACCAAGGACGCCAACTGTCTGGGAAACAGACAAAACATAACAGGCAAACACGTGGCCAGTCTGTGGACAGCGTGCCAGTGAAGAGATATGTCAGAGACATATCACTGTGAGTCATGAAGTCACTCACTGAATGCATGTCCACACAAACCCTGTTAATCTATCAATCCACCATGTGTATAACAGCACTGATGACATAGAATCTGTTCACAAATCTGGGAATATGTCCCTTATGTTTGGTTTTGTGAAGGGTAGATCATGCCTGCTCAACTTGGTCGACTTCTTTGAGTCAGTCACCAGAGCTGTGGATGAAGGCAAGGTGGTTCACACAGCCTACCTTGATCTGGCCAAGGCCTTTGATACCATTTCCTACTCAGGAATCATGGAAAAACTCAATAAACTAGGCATCAACCCCTATATCACTTGGTGGATTGCAAAATGGCTCACAGATAGAACCACAGTGTGAAAGTAGCTGACTCCAAGTCAGACTGCTGACCTGTCACAAGTGGAGTCCCACAGGGTTTGGTCCTGGGTCCTCTCCTGTTTGGTATCTGCTTCTCTGAAGTATAAAGACCAACACAAAGGGACTCTGGCTGACAAAGGCACAGACAATTGCAAGTTGGGAGCTATTATTAACTCCCCAAGTGATGTTAATATCCTACAGAAAGGCCTCACTGAGACCAACGACTGGTGTCAGAACCATGGCATTAAAACTCAATGCCAAAAAATATGCTGTCATCTCCTTTGGGAAAAACATGGTTCCCATGAATTATCACATCAGTGGTAGCCCACTGAACACAGAAGGCATTATTATAAGAGATATGGGAACACAGGTTGATAGCAACTTCTCTTTTGACCACCACATTGTCACTGTGGTCAGAAAGTCCTTCTATGTGGCACATCTCATTAATAAAGGTTTTGCTTCCAGGAAGAAAGAGGTCATTGTCGCCTACTGCTCTTCCCTTATTAGCCCAATCATTGAGTACAATGCCCCATTTGGCATGTACCTCGCTAAATACCTGCAACAACTGGAGAGGCCGCAAAAGTACCTCACAAAGAGGATCCTAGGCCTTAAACATTTGTCCTATATGGACAGACTTAAAAAACTCCAACTATTCTGTGTCTCGTATCGCCTACTAAGAGGCAATCTCTGCTTGAATTACAAAGCCATGTCTGACCCAGATCTGTTAGAAATGCTACATCTAAAGAAATCCCAATCCATCCACACCACATGCCCCAGAGACCTCAACCTTATTACCACAATCAACAAAACATGCTGGAGGGACAGGTTCATAATTCATAGACTGCCCATGCTATGGAATAGACTTCCCATACATGTCAAGCAGAGCACCTCACTGGCCCTCTTCATGAAAAATATTGATGAGTGGATGGAAAATAGAAAATTCACCCTAGGGATCACTCCAGTGGCTTTACTTGACAGAGACACTGCGAACTAAGGTTGGATGGCACAATTCCAGTGTAATCCTATGGGCTAGGCTTGTAAAGGCTCTAGGGCCATTACCCTAGAACACACCTATGAACCTATGTTGTTTGGCTGTCTACACATGTCCTGTCCTGCAATGTATTGCCACTTACTATATGTGAGTCTGTAGACCATCACCTCTGTAATGTCCCTCACACAGGCAAGGAAAAGGGTCAAGGGCCACATAAAGGAATGTCCCATATGTTGGAATTAGCAGAAGTGTCTAGGCCCCCATCACAATACTATGTGGGCACCTACATAGTGGTATGGTCTTAGCAATACATGACATCTGCACATCTGTACAGATGACAGAGAGAAAGTAAATAGCCAACAGGTTATGCATTAAGATGAAGATACAAGTCTGAAACTGAAGGGTATGCCATTACTAAATGACAGCAGTCCTCAATGACATGTCAAAAAAACATAGTAGTCTACAGTTTATATCAAAATATCAGATCAATATCCAGTAGCAGATAAATAAAAACATACAGCTCAAACACCAAGAACAAGATAGTCAGTACTCAGAGTCCCAGCTTTGCATGCAGAGGTGTATGGTTCCAGTACTACAATCTGTAATCTACTTTTACTTGGAAAAGCAATGTTAAAAGTGCTAATGTAATGATACCGTATGTGTTAAACTATTTTTGGCAACCAGTGCACTGTAGCTGGTGTAACATGCAAGTGTGACTGTATATAACCTGGTATACTACCCATGTATCAAACAAATACAAAGAAAATGATTGTGGTACTGCCCATGTATACCCAGGTGTCCCATACAGTATAGTCACACCTCTTGCTACTGTAAGGACAGCACATAGAAGCATGTTATGTACAAGAAATTAAATACACTTATTAAAGATGTCATTACCCTGCTATTTTATCAGACTGGAATGTGATCAATGGTTACCAGGGCTGAGCTATGCTTAGCAGGTTTAAGCATTGCTTAAGTGTAAATGTTAAGCAGATTTGTGCACTGGTAAGCGAAGCCTACACGGGGTAAGCGCCTATTTGTTTAACCATACGTTAGCACCATTTACTGGCATGCAAACCCATGCAAACACACTTAAAGCTGCTCAAAACTGCCTTAATCACTTTGTATCCAACAGTCCTTACTCTGCCTAGCAACAAAATAAACAGCTATTGCAGTTCTTGAACCCAGGACCCTGCACATCATCATCATAGCAATTTACCAGTAAGCCATCTGAGAAGTATGGCTTTTGGATGTTTTCTCAAACATACCCTTCTTTACAGCCAGTTTACAATAGGGAAGTGACATTATGCAATTAGGAAGGATTGGTATTTACAACTATATATATCTGAAAAGAATCATATACATAGAGAGAGAGAGAGATAGATATGTATGGAGATACATATATCTGTAATGACCATACAAACATATGCTGCTGATAGGCCACCTATAACTGGGGCTTCATGCACAGTCGGATACAAAAGGACCCATGACACTCACATCTGCCCTCACTCCACCATCCAAATAAATAAGTGAACAGTACACTGCTACAAAATCATAATAGGCCATACACAATGGCCAGACATACAGCAAACTCTTAGCAGAACAACTACAATGACTGAACATAGCAAAACGAAATAGAATCAGACAGTAATTCACACATGCTTGTTATACTCTGATGTCTTGGCCAAAGCCTTCCAAGAGTAAAACATTACAAGAAATACTTGGCTTAATAACAAGAAGCAATTAACACTTAATTACATAATTAAATACACAGCCTCCAATTGCACTCCTCATTTAACCCCTTAAGGGTTGAAGTATCACATTTAATATTAATACATTGAGTCTGTACATAACAGCTGTCCATTTGTGAATGTTTCATCAAAATGAGGACCAGACCTTTTCCAAAACAGTACATTGGAACCCACTACTATCCCCATGGTGAGATTTATTCAAATGTATGGCTAAAGAACTGTCATCTTTCTTATCAGTAATATATCTCACATGTTCTAACAGCCTAGTTTTAAAACATGTGTTACTCTGACCCACATAAAATATGTTACAAGGGCATCTAAGAGCATTCTCAATACACCAACCTCTTGAATGTATAGACTTCAACATGTTTTCCAGCCTTTCCCCTCTCCAGGAAAGACAGCACTAAATAATGATAGACCAGTATACCTATCAACCTCCTATTGTATGAAATCTGGATAAAGCCTGATATAATTGGTGGACAGAGGCCAAAATACATGGCCATACTTAAAATTTTGCTGTTATACACTGCGAAAGTTGCTGGTGTTACAGATTTTGTTGTAACATATCTTTTCTGAGGGATATAAAGTCAGAAAAACAAATGGATGTTAACATTTACAGATTACAATCACCAGAGTATGCTACTGATTTGCCAAGGACAACACCTGTCTGGGCAACAGACCAAACATAACAGGCTAACCTATGGCTATTATGTGGATAGCCCTACAGTTGAGAGCTATGCAGAGATAGAACTTTGTCAGACTGAAAGCCATGCATAAGTAACATGTGCAGACAAGCCCTATTAAACTAGCAGTATTCCAAACATATAACAGCAATACTTACATTCTGCCTCTAAGTCTTGAACCTTCTCCACCATTTATTTGACTTGTCTCCACAAGTCTTGTTGTAAGTGGTAGTAGCCCACACAACTCCAGGATGTCTTCTTCACAAGTAAGGGAAAGGGCCAATGTCCACATGGAGTACTCAGTTATAGGAGTGTGTTGCCATGACATTGGTTATTGGAAGAACTACACAGCTGCTCTACATGCAATTAGCAAGTGGGGAACACTAATAGGTGCACAGGCCATCACTTGGTCATGAGAATCACCTGCAAAAGCCATGCTGCCCCCTATTCAAACCAGCTCTATCTCTGTAGTGCACAGAGAGAGAGAGAGAGAGAGAGAGAGAGATTAAACAGATAAAACACAAACTGGAAAAGACAAGAAAAAAAGAAAAGGTAAGTGGAACATGTAAGCATGTACTTGAATGTAGTACTTGGTCTGTAATAATGGTAAATATGACTTGGAAGAATATATGTCCCAAAAAGACTTGCTGTACTAATGTCCTGCTGAACAACAGCTATGGCCATAGCATCTGGCCCTCTCTGCAGTGGGAGAAATCACAGCCATACCTACCAACCATACAAATCTTCACAGAATGTCCAGATTTTCCCATCACAGTTTTTGTCTGTTCCTCCTGATATCTGTACTTGTCTGGCAAATAGCTGAGGATTGAAGTCATCAAGTAATGTCAAACACTTGAATTTAAGACTCCACATCCTTAAGAATATTCACGGTAATTAAAAATGTATAATTCTACAAACTTCTTAAGTTTGTAACAGGAATATTTAAAGTCTGTCCCTATTTATCCCCTGATCATTTTAGGCTTTGTCCAGAAATGATGCTCTAAGAGGTATTGAGGTAGGATCACAGCTGAGGAGCCTGACTCACCCTGGGAAAGTACAGCTCATATATGACAACCACTGGGGTGTCTGTCAAACAGTTGTGATGGTGCAACTGCTAGGCCAGTTAATGGGATGTTGTCCATATCCATATGTTACCTGTGAATATGAGTATGATACATGTTTGTCTTGTAAAGCTAAGAGATCTGTATAGGTCATGTGCATAGTAAAGTGCTATTGCAGACATGTGTGTTGAACTGCATGTTATATCCTAAATTATTACTTTACTACTGATCTTTACCACTGGAATTACCCCTCTGGCTGCTGTGTGTTCTTCCTGGCCATAGCGTCTCTTTCTTTCTACAATCTTTCTTACCTTCTAACCCTGCTCTAAGACTAAAGGACCATCCCTGAGTGATGAATAAGGACAACAGGCAAACAATTCCAGCCTCTCCAGTAAGAAGTAAAAGCTACTTGCTGTCCTATACCAGAGCCCTGTACCTTGGGAAGCAAAAAAAGGGATACTCGCAGTACGTCTTGTCCATCAGTAGCTCACTCAGCTACTAAGTCGATACTAGCCTGTAATAACTTAATTTAATCAGTCTAAGGTGGTCTGGGTTAATTTTCCTGGAAAAAGATCAATATTACTTGTATGCACCTGAATATTTGTTTTATTTTTTTTCTTTATGCTTTCCTCCTGATTATTTTGTTTTAATTTCTTGCTATCCTCTTCCCATCCAGAGGAGCGGACTTGCTTTTGACTTGCACCATTTTCTTAACTGTTACTTCTCTATAGCCTGAGGGAGTCTGTGTCTCCAATTTGTCAGCGACACATTAGTTCGGTCTGGTGTAACTGTTGGTGTAAACACATCTCAGTGCAAAAGCACTTCCAACACACTTTTTTAACCAGCGCATCTTAAACAGTCCTCTAACTATCTCTTATTCAACCTAATTATGCACTGAAAAGCGTACATCTGCGGCTAATATAAAATCAGTGCCATACGCTAATTTAAAATCAGTGCTGTACGGCTAATATAAAATCAGTGCTGTACACTCCAATGCTTAAGTGGTGACTTAGCTGGAGAACCTGGAACCCTCTCAGTTACACTTACCATCAATAGGATGGCATTCCACAATTTAAGACAGATCTAGCAGGGTCTGTGTACTAGCTACTAATAGCATTGGGTGAGGACTGAGCTTGCACCTAGCCTCCCTCCTCAACTCGCTTTTTCTTACTGCAGAGTCCTCTGAATTAGCGTGGGTAATATAGCTTATTTTTGCCTGTTTAGAAGTCATACCTTAGAAGCCATCTTGGGTAAAGTGAGTTTTTGCTTTCATGTATTTCTATTTTGTCTGCATAACTGCTCTACTGAATTTTATACATTCTTGAAAATAGCCTATTACAGTCTTTACGTGTCATAGCCTACTGCATAGACTATTGTGTTTCTGCCTGTTTCCTATACTGCACATGTTAACAATATATGTGAACTAGCCTGTTACCTAAATTACTAGTGTTAAATGTTAGTCTACCGACTGAATTGCTGCATTGCTATGTCAACTAGAAGGCTGTTGCTCTGAAATGAATGATGTGCTGCATATTTGTATTGTCTGAAATGCCTATATCTTGTATACAAATTAACCTGGTTTCTCCCTACTCTATTTCTTTTTCTTTTCTCTCCAACCCTCCCAGCTTTCTTACCTTTTAACCCTGCTCTAAGACTAAAGGACCATCCCTGAGTGACGAATAAGTACTGATGAATAAGAAGTAAAAGCTACTTGCTGTCCTATACCAGAGCCCTGTACCTTGGGAAGCAATAAAGTATGTGTTTCCCCCACTAAGTAGTAAAGCTGATACTTTCTCAAAATTATATATATTTTTTACACAATATGTATTAAAAGTCTGCTACCTAGCCAGGTTACCCAGCAGCCATACACCTCCTTAGCCCTGCATAACTCGTTCTCTTGGCCTTGCTTACCCACCTATAACTGTAAAGTGCCCCTTCCTCTCCCTCTATAAGAGCTATCTCTGATTTCAGTCTCTCCCTCACCCCAACATAGCTCCTACACACGTCTTTTTTCCTTCCAGGCTAGCTCCCTCTGCTAGTCCTGCTTTATACTTTCAACCTTCTTTATCTCCCTGCAATTATTTCCCAAGTACAGCTCTGTTGTACTAAATTGCCTATATACCTCATAGTCTATTTGCTACAATCCTTTACTTTCTGCCCTTTCCTATCCCTCTTCTTCACTACTTCAGATTATCTCACCCTACACTCACCCTTACTTACCAGTAAGGTGAACTGCAGTAGCCTGCTGCTCACTGATTGTTCTCTAAGACTCTCTCCTCCTTACCTGTCTGAACCCACTCCATTCACCCTGTGGGCTCACACTGCTCCCCTACCCTGCCCCCAAATTCCACACACTCTCAGCACTCCTACATTTATTCCTCCATCTCTCCTCCCACTTATTCCAATTATCCAATAGCTCTTCTTCCCACCTTACAACTGCTCTTAATCAACCCACTCTAATTTACCTAACTTCAGCTTCTTCTATTCACTCCTCCTACCCAATCTCCTCCCTCTCCTCTCACACACCTCCTCTATCACCTCTCTCTCAGTATTCCCTATATCCCTTACTACTATATTCCTGCCTCCTTCATATAACTTCAGACAAACCACTTCTCTCCAATATCATTCTTCATCTTCAAATATACTGTCTACTTCAACTGACATTCCTATCTCTCCTCCCCCTTTGCATAATCATGGTTTCCTCAATCCTCCAGCAACTCATAGTCCCTTGCTTCCTCCTTCTCTTTCTGATTCCTTCATGCTATATCAGCTCATACTCTTCCTTTGCTTATCCAATTCCACCTACAAAAATAACATCCACTGAAAACTCCCTTCACCCTATCTCTTACTCTCACTTCCATTCTATCTTCTCTTATCTTATCCCACCCAATCAACTCTACCTGTTCAACTATACAATCTTCACTACTGCCAGTACATTTACACACAGAATAACCTTACATCCAACTAAACTCTCAATCTGTAAACCTAAATCTCTTAAATCTTTTCCTTTTAACAACATATTCTTAGCTGGAGATATCCACCTAACCCTGGCCCCATTCATTTCGCTAACAATAATTACCCAACCCCATCCTCTCCCCTCCCAAACACATTGAAAATCTTCACCTTGAACTCCCAAAGTCTTAATAACAAAGTCCACATTTTCCAGGCTTGGTTAACCCATAACCAACCAGATATCTTAGCCATTTCTGAGACTTGGCTTAAACCCCATATCTCTGATTCAGAGATACTTCCCCCTGGATACCATATTATTAGAAACGACCGACCTATAAAAAAAGGTGGTGGCTCTGCCATAGTTTACTCTAAATCATTAACTGTAATTCCCCTCCAAATTCCAGTACCTCAATTCAAAAATAATGAACTTACAGATGGACTACTGAAACTAATACACACAAAAATATCTGTATTATTGCCCTATATATCTCCCCTGGGAACAATATCCCTATCCTGAAAGACATTATCCAATGGGCATCTACTAAAGTTAACTGTGAAACATACATCTTAGGTGATGTAAATACTGACTGGAACAAAATTATCTCTCTCTCTCCTTCCCAAGCCATCAACCTTTACAACTTCACTCAAACAATACACCAAATAACCCGACCCAACAAAACTAACCCCCCTGGATCCTCTATTAACTGGATCCTAGTCTCCAATCCAAATAAAATCACCAATTCTGGAACAATTCCGGACACTATTAGTGACCACTTCCCAGCCTTTATTCATCGCACTACCAACTCTTCTCCCCACCAACACCAATACATCCTAACTCGTAATCTTATTAACTTTAACCCTACAACCTTCTCAAACCTAATCAAACAAATGAACTGGCAAGACCTTAAAACTCTCCCTCTTGATGCTGCTATCGACCATTTCAACTCTGTTTTCTTAGATATGCTTAACTCTCTTGCCCCTATCAGAAATAAAAGGGTAAAAATAAATACTGCTCCTTGGCTATCTAAACTTACTAAACAAATTATGCATCAAAGGGACAAACTATGGAAGCTGTTCCAAAACAATAAACTTCCCAACACCTTGCTCTAATATAAGCAACTACGTAACCAAGTAAAACAACTAATTACCAAGGACAAAAAATCCTATTACACCAACCTCCAGTCTAACAATAACAACAACCCCAAGAAATTCTGGAATTCAATAAACTCCCTCCTTAATCTCGCCTCCAAAAATAATCCCTGCCCCGACCCAAGTAAATCTGACCTAGCACTATGCTCAGAATTTAACTTTCTTCATACAAACAATATCTGACCTAACCAAGACCTTCCCTAGCAATAGCCCATCTGTTCCCCTATCTTCCCCCTCCAATTCCTCCAATAACCCTCCCCTCAGGTTCGAGTTCAAACCTGTCTCAACTAACTTTATAAAAAGGCTTCTGTCTAAACTTAAACCCTGCTCTAATGCCTCTGACAACATTCCCTCCACTTTCCTAAAATGTGCCGCAGATGGGATAGCACTCCCAATCAGCATCATTATTAATAGATCTATTAATGAATCTTATGTCCCCAAACTTTGGCGTTCAGCTTACATCCTTCCTCTTCACAAAGGAGGCAAGAACACCAGCATCACAAATTTTCGCCCTATTGCTCTACTCTCACCAGTCTCCAAAGTCTTAGAAAAGTGTATCCACTTCCAACTTATGCTTTTTCTAACCCAAAACCATCTTCTTCCACCAACTCAACATGGCTTTCGCTCTGGCCATAGCACTACTACTGCTCTACTTTCCTTCTTAGAAACTATCAATCAAGCCCGATATTCAGGTCACCTGGTCTCTACTGTTTTGCTTGATCTCTCAAAAGCTTTCGATACTATTTCCCATAAACACCTTCTCCTTCATCTATCAAACCTGCATCTCTCATCTAACTCTCTATCCTGGTTCTCTAGCTACTTATCAGATAGGTCTCAGGCAGTCAAATGGAAAAACTCCATCTCCTTCTTCCTACCTACACCAACAGGTGTACCACAGGGATCCATCCTTGGACCCATGCTTTTTAATATTTTTATTAATAACTTTCACTCTGCTATCCCCAATACCAAAATTATTCAATATGCAGACGATTCAACCTTAGTCTGCTCTGCCTCAAACATCACTGAACTGCTTCTCAAAACCCAAGCTGCCTTCTCAACCACTGAAAACAGGATGCGCCAAAACCACCTCTCCCTTAACGCTAACAAATCCAAAATTCTCCTCTTCTTCCCCAGAAAGTCTTACTCCTATGACAAAGACACTTTCAAAGTCCATAGTAACTCCAACTCCACTAGTGAAGTGGTTCCCTCTGCCAAACCTCTCGGTATTATAGTCGATGAATTCCTAAAGTTCGGCATACACATTCAACAAAATATTAAGAAAACCCACCAAAAACTAGGCATGCTATATAGGAATAATCGCTTTCTTTCTCACTCCACCAGGCACACTTTGGCCACTACCTACCTACCTTTTGCCCTCATTACTATATGGAGCTCCTCTCCTAACCAACTTGTCATCCTGTATCACCTCCAAACTAGAAAGCTGCTACAATAAAATTTCTAAATTTGCCTCCACTTGTAAAAATTCCACCCATCATTGCCTTGCCCTTCAATCCCTAAATTGGCTTGAACTACCAAACTACCTAAACTATCTGCAGCTCACCAGAGCGCACAAACTTATATTTCAGCATCTAACTGTCCTGCCCTATTTAACATCCTTCCACCCTACATCCCCAATAGAACTCTCAGATCCGAACATCAAAACCTGATTGCTATCAATAAACCTAAAAGTCCAGCTGGACAACTTCTCTTCTCCTTCACTATTAGCAAGACTTGGAACTCTCTCCCTTTCTCTTTAAGAACAATATCAAACTCTGAAAATTTCAAAACTCAGCTTTTCAAACATCTGTCCACTAAGTGGAAATGCTCCTGTCTTCACCCTACCTAAAACTATACAAGAATACACTGATATCCTACCTAGGATGTAAAAAGGTGAGGCAGTGCATATAGTCTACCCCACCTAAAAATTATCCAAGAACACATTGATATCCCACTTGGAATGTACCCTTACTCTCAAAATGTCCTACAATTATTTATCTTTGAACCCCCTTGTGTAAATACTGTAAATAGATTTTCTTAACTCTCTTCTCTATGTGCTTATATATTGCATTTTCTCAAATTACTCTATAAAAATAGCTTTATAAATGTATAGCCTTTTTAGAATGTGCTTATATAATGCATTTTCTCAAATTACTCTGTAAGGCCAGCTTTATAATTGTATAACCTTTTTATAATAACCTTAGTGAAGTTGTATTTGACTATTTTGTAATAATGAATGTTCTTATTGTACAAACTGGTCACCTCAATGTATCAATTATATTTTTTCATATTTTGTAATTTGTATTTGTATTTTTGGAGCTTTTCTCCCCGGGCCCCCACTGAAAACAGGTCCTCAGGGCCCAGTGGACCTCCCCGGTAATCAAACTGGAAATAAATAATAAATAAATAAACATTCAACTGTACAGTGTTCTGCTGGACATTAGTCACATTTGTGACTGATATCTGTAGTCACATACACATATACCTGTGTTATGTCAGCCAAACCACTGGCAAGTCTGTGAGCAATGACAATGTAACATAACAGCCTACTTAGGTTCATAGGTTCATACTAGGCTATCTGCCCTAGGGCATTTATAAGCCTAGCCAGAGTGTGTTTGGCTTTCGCCACCCATTTGAAATTAATTTTGCTATGCCCTTTTTTGAGGTTAGTATACTGTGCCTCTGTCTAACAGTGACACAGAAATGATACCCGGGGTAAACTTACTATCTCCCATCCATTCATCAAGATTCCTCTTGAAGAGAGTCAATGAGGAACTCTGCCTAACCTGGACTGGGATTTTATTCCAGAGTGGGTTATGAATCTGTCCCTCCAGCATGTCCTATTTATTTCAGTGCTGAGGTTCAAGTCTCTCGAGCACGTAGCTCGATGGGATTTGGATTTTCTGAGGTGCAGCATGTCCATTAATTCCGGGTTGGACATGACTTTATACATCAGGCACAGATTGCCTCTGAGCAGGTGGTATGCCACTGAGTAGAGCTGGAGTTTCTTTAACCGGGCAGCATATGGCATCTGTTTGAGCCCTTTGATCCCCTTGGTGAGGTACTTTTGGGGTCTTTCCAGTTGCTGCAGGTGTCTGGTAAGGTACATCCCAAAAGGGGCATTGTACTCAATTATGGGCCTGATGAGGGATGAGTAAAGAGGCACGATGACCTCCCCTGATCTAGATGTGAATCCCTTCATGATTAGGTGGGCTATATAAAATGTTTTTCTAACCACTTTATGAGAGATTGCTATCTACTTGGGTCCCCAGGTCCCTAATTATTTCTTCCGTACTTAATGGATTACCACCTATGTGGTAATTTGTGGGCACTTTGTTTTTGCCAAAGGGGATGACTATACACTTTTTGGCGTTTAGCTTGAGGCCATGGCTCTGGCACCAGTTGTCTGTTTCTATGAGGCCCTTTTGTAGGATGCTTGTGTCTGCTGGAGAGTTGATTATGGCGCCCAGTTTGCAGTCATGACTTATGACTGTTGGACATCGTCTAGGTTATCACAGTGATATCAAAGCCTACCATGCAATCAACTTACTAATGTATGGTGCAGCTATATTAATACAGTATCTGTATTGATGTCCATTTTGTCAGTCATCTATGTGTGCCATTTCCAGATGTATTGCTATAACAGGTTTAGAAGTATGATGGAGCAGTAAGACTGTAAATACAGTGTGCCATAGTAACATAGAACAGAAATGTATACCAGGTATCCCCTGAGCACATGTATGTATGCATATGTTCAGCTGGAAGGCACAAAACTACACAAAACTAATCACATGGGTTTCAAGCAGTCAGGTACATAGGTTGTGCATGTTGTATATGTGTGTAATATCAGTGTCAGTGCATACAACAGACATAAATGTGTACAACTACTGGTTGTTGCATTGCTCTGACACTTATATGGGTAGTAGAGTAGGCATGATTATCAGGTAGCACTCGGAGAAGTGTCCAATTGTGTTATGACCCTCTGTCCATGCCTACCACTAACAGCTATATCAACACCTATATACAGTGGATATCGCAAGTGTACATACTTCTGTTGGAATGCAAGGTTTGTGTGCTGTATGTCAATGAGACCACAGAAAATCATTTTGTAATGTTTCTCATCTTGAATTTGACCCCTAACCTGTACAATTCCATTGAAAAACAATCAAAGGTATTTCAAGGAAGGTGAGCAAGTATTGCCACGTGAAGATTTACCATGATGTTAGAGTCCAAACCAAGATGAAGGATGCTCTAACCATCTCAAGAGGTGCATACACAACATATCAGTTTAAGGGTGTGCACACTCATTCATCTGGCTTATTGTATTGATTATTATTTCCATGTGTTATCACAGACCAGATTGTTATGTTTCCAATTTAACTGTACAGGTTATAGGTCACATTAAAGGTGGGAATTGTTTTGAAATGAGTTATTGTGGTTTCATGTTTCAACTGCACAAATACCAGGCATTGTAACAAGGGTATGCACCCTTTATATCCACTGTAGCTATATGGACTCAGTAGTACCTGACCTGTATAACCAGCCTTCACCAAGGTAGAGCCAAATATCTATCACATGCCAGCATCCAACACATGACACAGCCAGTCATGGCACTCCACAGGAACTACAAGTATCACTCTGTATCCATGTGGGTGTGAATGACTTGGGACACACCTCCCTGGACTACATGACAAGAGACATGGTTGAACTCTCTGATTATGTGGTCCAGGCAGGTGTGACAGTAGCTCTGAGCAGTGTACTGCCATCACCCAGAACGATGCTGTAGTACTATCAACAGATGATTGACTGCAACATTGGCTTATGTGTTTTGTGTCATTCTCAGGGGATACAGTACCTCTCTGCTTGGGATGACATGATTGACAAACCCAAACGTGCCACAGATGTCCAACATCTGTCAGCGCTGGGTTTCCAGGTACTGGCTAAGTGCCTTGCCACCCCTATGATGCCTTATTAGGCAGTGTTCCTAATGTAATTACCACCATAATAGCTAGACATGTATGCAATCTGAGGGTCATGCTGCTCAACAGTAGACATCTAACTGTCAGGATGCAGTCACTCAAAGCACTCATTGGAGTTAACATGTCTACTGTAATTAAGAAGTGGTTCACAGCAGCAGACAGCAGCCCTGCAGTATCAGGCTATAATACATTATACATTTGTCACTCCCCCCACACATGGATCACACAACACCTCCACAGGTGGTGGTGTCTCCATATTCATTATGGATAGGAACACCTCCAGACTAGTATCCCAGCAGAATGCATTGTGAATAAAATCTGGTACAACTGCCTTGGGAAAATAGTGCAATCCAGACCATAGCATGCTATGGGTCCACATCTATGTCCCTAGACTGTCAATGCACATTCCTCAACACCCTGCCATCTATGATAGTCCAATGCAACACTCACATAGTATGAGACTTCAACTACCCCTCCATCACCTGGGGAAAGTAGCCAAGCACTAGTAAGTTGCCCAACACTTCCTGGGATTCATCATTTCCAATGCCCTGGACCAGCTCATACTGACCCCCGGTAGAGGATGCAACAATCTTGACCTGTGTTGGCTACTTAAATATGGGACTGTTGGTCATCCACAGTTGTCAATCACTGCATGGTGAGATCCACACAGGCTGTAATGAACATGGGACTCAACATGTCAGCCACACCCCCCACAAAGGTAACCATCTTGAATAACCTCTCCAGAGCAGACTTTGCAGCCATGAAACAGGGGTGAATGACTTCAATGCACCCATGGCAATTGGAAATAGCTGCATGACTGTTGAATAATACACATATACATTGTACAAACAGGTACATGAATGCATAGTACTAGCCAGAACCAACAGAACCCAGACACTGTCTTCCAAACACTGGGAGATAATGTGATGGTCCCCTGCCATTACTAAAGAATACAACAGAAGTAGGACACTGTTGCAGAGGAAAGGTGACGTCCCATGACTGTTGAGCTGCCTTATTCGCCTCAAACACAACATGTGATCCCTCACTGAATCCTCTACTGGCATCTATGAAGGCAGATGTGCAGCAGACACTGACGACAATCACAACAGCCTTTGATAGTTACATCAACAACTTCCACAGCATTAAACACAAGTGCTGTGAAGTACTGCACAATGGTAATACCCATCCTGAGACAACAGACAGTGGCCACAGTCTTGGCAACACATTCAGTGCAAGCTTCACCCATCTCTCCCTCCACAAGTCAAGTGCTGAGTGAATGTGTTCTCACATGCTGAATCTTGTTTCTGTTCTAGGCATCTGTGTGTCACCAGGATGTGGCCCTGCAGCAAGATCAAGGGGTATGGCAGTATGGTAACACATCCACCATGTCTTAGGCAGGGTACAGCTGCATCTTCATGGATTTCCCAGGTCTGTAACACAATGATTGCATATGCCTCACATATTATAGGGCTGAGGGTTGTACATAGGTATATGTTGATTTACAACATCTGTTGTAGAGTGCATAATGGTACGTGTTGTGGTTTGGACACACCTCCAATTCCTAATAACCACAGCTACAGAGGATATTCGTTAACCAAACACAATGGGATTACTGTTCACACACACACACACACACACACACACACACACACACACACACACACACACACACACACACACACACACACACACACACACACACACACACACACACACACACACACACACACACACACTTACCACTACTAAATTCCATAGGGTCATTGCTTCATAGGTGTGTAGTAAGTGAATGGGCCTGAAGGTTCTACAAGGCTAGCCCAAGGGAATACCCTGGCATCAGGCCATAGGACAATAGTCCCCATTGTGACTCAGTAGTATACTCACTGGAGTGGTCCACAGGGGTGGGTATTGTATTCCCCATCCACTCATCCAGACTTCAATTGTGAGTGGCCAGTGATGTGCACTGCCTCACATGCATGTGACTTATATTCCATAACATGGACAGTGTCTGGGTTGTGCACCTGTCCCACAAGCATGTCCTTTGAAGTGTGGAAGTGTGCTTGAGGTCTCTGGGGCATGTTGTGTGGACAGAATGGTATCTTCAGATGTAGCATTCCTGACCTAGGTTGGTGAGACATGGCTGTGTAACTGAGGTAGTTATTGCACCTACGTAGACAGTATGATACGGGGATTCATTGGAGTTATTGGAGTCTGTTCATACAGGGCATGTGTATAAAACATGGTATTCCCTTTGTGGGGTATGTTTGCAGACTCTACAGTTGCTGCAAGTGTCCAGTGGGGAACATGGCAAAGCCACTGTACACATTGATTGGGTTACTGAGGGTATGGTACAGGGTGACCTAGTCCTTATACTTGCTGGATAACACACAGTCAGAAGATGTAACACATCAATATACTTTCTGATGTCAGTGGCACTGTTGTGGTCAACGGACAGCTGACTGACAACCTGTATTCCTCATTCTGTTATAACAACATCACTGTTTAGTGGACTGCCACCAATGTATTACTTCATGTGAGCCATGGTGTTCCCAAAGGTAATGACAGCACATCTCTTGGCATTGAGGTAATGTCCAGGGTTCTGACAATAGTCATAGGTGTCAAGTGGCCTTTGTGCATGATCTCAACCTCACATGGATTGGGAATGCTACCACCCACCTTACTGTTGTATGCAAATATTTCCAGCCAGAGTGCCTTTGTGTTCTCCTGCACCTCAGAAGGGTATACCCAAACATGAGAGGACATGGTCCATACCTTGTGTGACATCAGTCATGTCTGTTCAGCAGTTTGACATGGAGTCCACTGTAATCACAACATGGGTATTATCTGTGAGGCAGTTTGCAGAAGAACTACTGATATAGTGGTAGATGCCTAGCCAAGTGAGATTGTGCATGGTATTATAAGGGTTGCCTATATTGTTAACTATTCCATACTGTCACATAGTCATTGCACATGGCACTACACATTTAGGGCTGTGGATTGTCTACACCAGCCTCTATGGTGTTTGACAATCGTTGGCCTTGTAATGTGGACATTGGGACATATACTAGATCATCAATACAATAATTTAGCAACCTCCCAATAGGTCCTGTTATCACACACACTAGCCCATAATGAGTTTCAAACCTCTACCTATCTATGTATTGCTACTACAGTGTTACGCATTTATCGTGTACCCATACACGCACACATACACACACACACACACACACACACACACACACACACACACACACACACACACACACACACTTGCCAGCACTGGGTTTCAAACCCCTACCTATCTATGTATTGCTACTACAGTGTTACACATTTATCGCATGTTTCATGGAGTTTACAGGATGAATGGTGTCCCAAGGTACTTATAAGGTGTGGAACATCACCAAGAAAATAGGCAAACAAAACAAACTTCTCAAAAGTCCAAAAACCAAAGAATGGCAAACAAAAGGCAGAGGACAAAATAAATTCACTATATAAACTTTTACTAAAAAAAAAATAAACGATAAACATGAAGCGCTTTTCGTCTTGCTAAATACAAAGACTTCTTCAGATGCAACTAAAGCCTGTCTTAAAACATTTTAAATAGATGAATACATTGTCATGTGATCCCAACCCACCCAGTGGAATCCAGTTAAGGATCTATGCATGTTTTACACTTAAAGACGTCAGTCCTATTTTACACTTTAGTGCCATTGCTTCTTTCAACAATGAAGACTACATCCTACCTACCCCAATTATTGTACCATACAATGACTAGTATATTCCCTTTGAGCAACAATTACTATCAAGGACACAAAGGAAATAGAAAAAATGGAAACAATACAAAGAAAATAAAATAACATTCTCATTCTAAGTGGAAACAAGTAGTCTATGTTACAATAAGGAATCATGCTATTTACAATAAAACAACCAAGAACACTTTAACTTGGAGTATGCACCAGTTAAGTGATGACCTTATCACTCCCAGCACTTGGTCACAACTCATATGTGGTTAATACTCCAGTCATCTGTGCAGTTTTAAGTTTTAAAATACTAGAAATCGTACATGTTTCATTCAATCCTGGAAAATTGTATGCGTTCGTCAAAATCTGCCAATATAACTCTTTTGCTTCTAATAGTAATGTACAAGGACCCCCTCTTGGGTCCTGGGGTATTTGGTTGATGACCATGTATCCAAAATTGTGTGTGTTGTGTTCCTTTACATGTCTGGCTAGTGCATTGTCCAGTTTACTTTTGCCTATGGCATACTGGTGTTCATAAATACGTTCCTTGAACTGACGTTCAGATTTGTCAATATAGTAAACTGGACAAACCTTGCATCTAGCCAAATAAATGATCATCTGAGAATTACAGTTGGCATGCAAGTCTGAGGAATGGAAATGAGCATGATTAAATGTTTTCATCTAATGATGGGCTTTATCAGAAGCTTGTTTCCAGTGTATAAAGTTATTTAAGAAAGTTTGGGCTTGCTTAGATGACCTTAGTATATGACAAGCAGAAATCTAAAATACATGCCTGATTGGAAATGAAGAAGTACATTAAGAGAGATGATCACAGCCACTAACCATGAATGAATATGTGGGACTAAGCTTGATCTAAAGCTCAGAGCTACAACCTAGCTTGAATATGGCAAAATGAGTCTGTGCAATGACTAAAACACCAAGAGTTCAAAACAGTCTTAAAGGGAGAGTATTGAGGTAGTAAGGATGATGCAGTGGTTACAACAGGATAGGTTAGGGTAGAATAGGTTGGAAAGGATGTACCAGATAGAAGAAAGTGGACAGGGCTGCTTAATTACTTTTAAATACAGTGAAAACAATTACTTGTGTGAAAGAAGGCACCTAAGTCCTTTTGCTTCATGTGTGTTGCACTTCAGTGGTTTGATAACTTTTAAGACTGTCCTTAGATAGAAAACCCAGAAACAAAACAGATAATATTTGGAAAGGCATATGATGTATGTAGATATATTGTACATTCGATTTATGAGATATAAAGTCTGGGAAATACTGATATTACTTGGCAAGAACAGAGTCTGTATACTGTTTGCACTGTATTTTGGAAAGTAACAGTAATTTATTTTTATCTATGAGAATAATGCAATGCTTTGAACAAGATTGCTGCTGTTGGCAGAGGTGATTAACTACTGAATGGCATGTGAACGAACAAGAATAAAGCAAAAGATCTCAGCTGCAGGTGGAATTATAGGACACAGCACACAGCCATATGTTGTAAGATGAAGGGAATTTCTAGAAACCCTATAGCATATTGAGCACATGCATGTGGGGCTCTTAAGCTTATGCAACAAGTTTAGATTCATAACATTAACTAAACAGACTGTTTAATAGGATGGCTACTGACTGCATACAAAAAGTGGTCACTAGGGGGTGTTATACAAGCTTGGCTAAGTACAACAGAGGAGGTAATATTACTCTCTTGCCTTAAGTTGTAATTTAAGATGCAATCAAACTGCAGCCTTTGGCCTCATATAAGCGTTGCTGCTGAAGGTACAGTTGTATAAAAGTATAGTAGAGTACAAAAGACAAATTATCTCCTGTTGGGGAGATTATTGAATTTAGACCATGAGAATTAGATTTTGGAGACTTCCTAGGAAGCATGAAACAACAATTATTAAACTGAGATTGTCTAATTACAAAATTCAACTTTTCAAACATCTAATACAGTAAGAAATTGCTTATCTTAATTAAATACTGTCAGGATTTTACTGCTAGAGCCATGCAGAGAATCATTCATCTGTACACAACACTTCTCAGAGGAAATATTGTTATCCATTTTCCACAGTTTATGTAGAAGTAAATCTGAGTGGAGTTAATAAATTATATTAGTTCATAACAAAATCACGAAGTTTGCTGCAAACTCAAAATATTCTTCCCATCACTGTATAGCTCTACATTCCCTCAGTTGGTTTGACATCTCACACTATCTCAACTACCTACAACTGACAACTATGCATAAAATAATCCACAAACCTTTGGCCTGCCCTGCCCTTAGTACATTATTTAGCAGCAATCTACCCGAAAGAGCCCTCAGATCTGAAAATAAATAACTTCTGCTCTTGCATAAGCCTAACCTATCTGCCAGTCACCTTCTATACTCCTGTACTGTAGCCAATGCCTGGAATGCCCTTCCATTAACAATCAGAGCTAACCAAATTCCATCATGCTCTCTTCATCCTGGAACTGTTCCTGCACCAGCCCCCCTCACTTAAACCCTGACTCCCTCTACTTCCTGATCATATTGTATTACCCGTTCATTTATCAATCTTCCATGTTCTTACTACAAAAGAATCTTGTTATGTAGTCCACCATAATATCAAACCTGTAGTTATTTTGTATTTGATGTTCCTTACAGTGAAATTGTTTGTTGTATCCACCACTTTACACTTTGAACACGTCACACCTAAACATATCTACATTTCTTGACCCTTCTCTCATTTTGTTTTCCAGTAAGCTTTTCAAATTTGATCCTTTACAGAAAACAGCTCTAGGGTGCGGGCCTAAAATTTCACCAAGTGATGAATTGTTGTTTATTAACTCCCAGTTCTTCTTTACTATACTCAACAACTGTGTGTTTCACATGAAAATGTGGTGACCAGGCTCAAATGAAAGTTAGTTTTATTTGTTGTAGTAGGTGCAGTTGATTCCCTCACCTCCATGTCATTCTGTACCTCAGAAGAATTACCTGGTAACTGTAATAATGGTTGGTATAATCCTATGTCTCTTTTATAGGTGACTCCATGTATAAGGTCATCGACTAAGTTGTTTGAGTATCCCCTACTTGTGAACATACTTTTCAGAAGTTGACATTCGACCCTGAAATCAGAAATCTCTGTGACCATCTTGGCTGCCCTTACCAGCTGACCTTTGACCACTGCACGTTTTTGGTGAAAGGGGTGACTACTGGAAAAATGCAAAAAGGAGTTAGAGTACGTCTCCTTATTAAATAAGGTGGCTGTATAACCTTTGTTCTGTCTATCCTTTCTGAGCAGTACATCCAGGTACAATATTACATTATTGTCATACTGATGTGTGAATTTCAAAAACTCGGTTGTACTGTTGAAATATGACACAAGGTCGTGGGCTGCAACATGGTCACCTCTGACTATGATGAAGATATCATCCAAAAATCTACAATAAAAGTGAATATGTTGTTTGATATCCACATTTGTTTGGATGTAGTCATTTTCCCATTTTGCCATAACCAAGTTGGCGAAACTGCCGCCACAGCGGGGCCCCATGGTAACACCTACCTTTTGGAGGTAATATTCTTTTCCAAACATTAGGTAGTTGTTAGACAAAATGATGTCTAATAATTCACCTATTAATGAGATTTCTGAATCAGTTGCTCCCCCCCTGTTTTAGAAACAACATTACCCACTCAGTACCTGTTTGTTGTGAAATTGAGGTGTACAGGTCCTTCACGTCAACTGTCAGGAACCCATACTCTTCCTCGAAACCTAAGTTGTTAATTTGTTCCAAGAAGGACCATGAGTCCTTACAAATACATGGAACTCTGTCCACATATTTTTTGAGTATGTGGTCGACGAGTTTGGCACAACCATACATAATGGAATTACGTCCATCGACTAGGGGCCTCATTGGTGGGTTCATAATATCTTTATGTATTTTCGGGATACCAAATAATAAAGGTGTCTTTGGACTGGGAATTGTCATAAAATTGTAGGCCTGTGTGTCAATTCTACTGTCAATAAACAATTCCTCAATATATTCTCTGATTTTGTTAGAGGCAACGTTTACTTCATTCAAGGATGCATGTTGGTATGTTGTGCTATCTAACACACTATGCATCCTTTTCTCATAGTCCCAGCTGTCCATGATGACCAAACCCCCACCATTGTCAGGTTTCATACACCTGACCTTACATGAATGTATCATAGCCAAGGCCTTCTTCTCATCCTTACTCATGTTATACTGTGGTTTACTGTGCCCCCTGTCCTGTACAAGTGAATGAATGTCTAACTCACAAACACCCTCAAATAAAGTAAGTACTGGATGTAATGGTGAGTTAAACGCACTCGCTATTCTAAATTTTGTTTCCAACTGCAGAGTGGCATTGTTGAACATAAGCTTAAAGTTGGCTTTACGCACAAAACATTTAATGTCAATAATGGCCCGTGCCACATTTAGATGTATTGTTGGAACAAATGTACTTCCCTTGGCAAATAACATCACCAGTCCTTGTAAATACTGGCACTGGATGATGTAGTGGGTGAAAGATTTCATAAAATACTTTACCCTACACACACACATTTACCAGGAGTGAGGTTTGAACCTCTATCTGACTATGTTTTCAAAACTTTATGCTACACATTTACCACATGCACCACTGACCTCACATGGTTTAGGGTTGCCAACAGGTACTTCTAAGGTGAATGATATCTGCAGGACTGCTAAAGTAGGGCACTGAGAAGTGTACTGTATGTAAATGGGGCCAAAATCTTTAAGGTACAAGCACACACACACACACACACACACACACACACACACACACACACACACACACACACACACACACACACACACACACATACACACACACACACACACACACACATATATATATATATACTTAAAATAATACAGTAGGAAAGTTCTGACATTACAGAAAAACAAACTTTTCTAATCTTCCTATTTCCTAGCTATATCAAAGAGAAAACACAGTTCTTAAACCCTACTTACATATAGACACAGGCAGAGTGGTGAGTTGGATGTTCTCAAGACAAATGCTCTAATGGTCTGATTCTTTCTGTCCTTAAATTGATAACACAGCACCACTGATTCATTTCAGATTACATCATTTCTTTCTGGTTACCATGCTAACAGACTCTCAGAGGTTAATAGCCCTTGATCTTGCAGTTGGCCAGGAAGCCAGGACAATAAAAGAAATTATACATGCAAATTCTGGCCATTAACTCTGGCCTCAAAGCAATAGGCAGAATGCCTTTATCTAGACATCTTGGCTCCAAGTTTTGATATCAAAGAATAAACCTATCAACTTTGTTACAGCAGAGTACACTGTTGATACATTTTTGCAGTTCCAAATTTAACACCATTTTCCCATTAAATAGAACAACCCTGTGGCTTATATTAATATTTACAAATGACAGAATTATCTACAAAATTCTATCTGGCTAGGCGGGCAGCCTTCACCTATCTTCACAGTCATCTTCACCTGTCCTGCTGGGTGAGGCTGGTGGTGGGTAGGTGACCCTCATTGACATCCATGTGTGTGACCTATTGATACCCACAGTAATTTTGGCCATCACATGTATTGCAGTGGGAGTTGTCACCTTGTGTAGTACTGCCTAGTATGTTGACACCAGTATTTGTTATGGATTTCTTGCTGTCCCATATAGCTGTCAGCTGTCTGCTGCTATCCCATTCAGCCACCCAATTCCCTTGCATGCTTGCATCCATATCATACATACAACTATCAGAACATTCTATTCCATTCAGTAATTGCTAGGAATGGTGACTTTCCTTGTTGCTGGGCTAGTTTTGAGGATGATGCTGGAGGGCTGACTATGTTGGATGCACGTAGTACACTCCCTATACATGGTAAAGCACAGGTAGTGTCATGTTTGGCATCCCTTTTACTGTCTGTGCAAGTCGGAGAGAGGTATCAGTACCTGTGTCAGTGTGTGTGTGTCATGTTTTGTCTCTTTGCCAAGGCCTGGGCATACTGGTCATGCCTCCTTCTGCCTACAGGGGTAGGCTCAGGATATTCCTCCTCTGAGTCCCTCTGTGCCTGTGCTGGTCTTGGTAATGGTGGGGGCTGTGTGACCCTGCTCCGTGCTGTTCCTGCTGCAGCTGTTTTCACAGGATCATATTGTGTATCATGGCACATACTATGAACATTTGTGTACATGTAGCTAGAGAGTACTGCAAGGCTCCACCGGATATGTCAAGGCAGAGGAACCGTGACTTGAACATCCCAAACACATGCTCTACAGTGATCCTGGTTTGTGTGTGTGCCTCATTATGGTGTTCTTGTTTGGGTGTGTGTGCATTTCTGATGGGTGTCATCAGCCATGGCTCCAATGCATAGCCAGCATCCCCCAATAGATGGCCATATGGGATATGGGATGTCCTCCTGGCAAACCCCTGATACAGCTGTGAGCAATGCCAGATGTGGGAGTTATGATAGCTTCTAGGACTGCCAGCACACATGTTCATGATAATGCCCTGGGCATCGCACATGACCTGGTAGTAGATGGAGAGGATGCACTTGCGGTTTATTTAGACCCTACCCCGCTCACCGGGTGGTGCTTTGATGTGGATGTGCGTGAAGTTTATAGCACCAACTACCTCAGGGTATTCTGCTATATGGTGGAAGAGATGCATACTTCTGGTCAATTCCTCATGGGTGTTGGGGAAATATATGTGCTCCTTGGCATGTGGTGTCATGGCATCCAGGAACTGGTGGAATACCCTGGATGCTGATGCCTGTGAAACCCACATGATATCCTCAGTTGATCTTTGGAAGGTACCTGTGGCTAATATTCTTAAGCCTACACATACCTTGGTATTCACTGGGATGGGTTCCCCCTGTGTTAGTTCTGTGTGTGAGGTCTGGCTGGCACAGCTCAATAATTTGATGTAGAATGTTCCTGTTCACCCTATAGCGCTCCACTATCTTCAGCTCATGTAGGCTCTAGTAGGTTACCCAGGGTCTGTACACTCTTCTCTTTCTCACTGTGGGTCAGTTGTCAGCATTCTCCTCCTCACCACCCTCAGCCTCTAGCACATATTGATGGAGTAAAGCAGCAGCAGCCTCTAACATTTTTAGTTAGTTTTGACAGTTAAAAATCCCCCATCTGTGTACACCGGTGGTGTAGAGTTTGTGAGGAAAAAAACAGTCTGTAAGGTGTTTGCATAGCTTATAGTAGCGTGCTGGGCTGCTGCATGTGCAATTGGATGATTCTGATACATTCCACCTGCTAGCTATGCTAGTTCTCCTTGATTGCCATCCTACTCCCGTTTCCCCTTCCCAGTTCCTCCCTATTTAAGCCCCAAGGTCCGCCACGCATAGCCAGTGCTGAATTTTTTGTTTGTTTATGTTTAAAACCCAGTACGCAGTGTGCACACCTGTTTTTCTATGTACACGCTGCTCAGGCACATCTGACACACACCCTTCCTTAGCTGTGCTTAGCTAAGGACAAACATGGGCCACAGAGCTCTAATGAGCTTACAGCAAGCATGACACACCTCCTTATGAAGTCATTTACCTCTTAGACTTGCACTATTGTATTGCTGCACCTACATGGTTAGGTACAAGCTGACACTTTGAAGAAATATGTGATTCAGTATAACTCCCCTCATTTGCATACCCTAGTGTGTAGGTCATTAGTTACTGCACTAAAATGGGCCCTTTCCCCTTGACAACCAGTGCTCCCTTGTATTGTTTACATTCTGCATGCCATTGACTATAATGGCAAAATGCAGATTTAACTTAAAATTGAGTTTTCCCATTTTTTTTTATTTTCGGCACGATCCCATTTCTGCACCACTGCCCAATGCTTAAACGGCCAAGATCAGCCAAAAAAAAGCTACATTTTCATAATAATTAATACATTTTTAATGCCAATTGCCTTATATTTGGCTATTGGCATGTCTAATGTACATAATATATGCTTTTTCATGAGCTATCATGCCACCATTTTGTCAGTTGCAGAAATGTACTCAGTTATTTTCCGAATACATTTCTGCACTGACACTGTTCTAGCATGGAGACCTGGCAGCTTGGTAAATCACTAAATCACCTCATTTGCATGGTTTTCACCAGCAAATGAGGTGATTTGCATGTCTCACGGTTTTTCATGTTAGAACAGTGTAGGGCCGCTTGTGCATATGAAAAAAGCACTATCCTGAATTGCTCGGTGGCCATTTTCCATGCAGGAGCTCTTACACTGTTCTTCATGGAAAATTGGCCTTCCTGAATCCTGGGGTGAGATAATACTATGATGCATGGGATAAAGCATTTAGGACCTGCAGCTATCCATTAGTAGTACAGGGGGTAGTCCTGGGGTAAATTTTCTTTTTCCCATCCATTGATCTTAATTGCACTTGAACATGGACAGGGATGAACTTTGTTTTATGTGAAAGAGAAGACTGATCCATGGCAATGGTATCCTCTGCAAACTATACCTGTCCTTCCAAGCTGTTGTTGCAGAAGAGGTTTAGATCCCTAAACCAAGCATTTCTGATGCCACTTAACTTGATAATATGTAGTAAATCCATCAGTAATGGGTGAGAGGATGCCTTGTATGCCAGAGACAGGTCACCTCTTAGCAGTCTGTAGGATACTAAGTATAGTGGCCGGGCTTTGTGTTGCTCAATGTAGGACACATTGTTTAAGCCTTGTATCTTTTTAGTAAGGTGTATCTGTGGGCATTCCAGTTGTTGCATGTGTCTGGATAGACACATGCCAAAGGGAGCATTACATTAAATGACTAGCCTAATGAGGGATGAGTAAAGGGGGACATTGACATCCCTAGATCTAGACACATTCCTTTTGTTTATAAGCTGTGAAATGCAGATGGATTTTCTTACAACAGTAAACACGTGTTGGTCAAAAGTTAGGTCACTGTCCTGATAAGTCTTCAAATCCTGAACAACTGGGTCAGCTGTTAGAAGTGTATTGTCAATGTGGTAGTTCTCTGGGGTAGATGACTTCCCAAAAGAGACAGTAATATATTTCTTGGCATTTAGTTTCAGGCCATGATTTTGACACTAGATATTTATTTGAAACAAACATTCCTGCTCGATGGTTAAGTCTTTTGGAGATTCAGTGAATTAGCTTGTAGTCATCTGCAAACATAGTCATACAGAGCCCTTTGGTATTGGCTTTTACTTCAGAAAAATAGATGCCAAACATGAGACGTCCCAGCAAAGAACCTCTGAGGACTCCACTGGTCACTGGTTTCTTTGTGGAGGTAACTTCCCCTAAGTTGATTATCTGTGAACCAGTTGGGAATCCAAAAGGTGACATAGGGGTATATTCCCAGTTTATTTAACTTTTCTGCTATGCCTGAATGAGGAATTATGTCAAAAGCTTTGGTCAGCTTGAGGTATGTGATGTGTACCATTTTGCCTTCATCCAGTGCTTTGGTGACCTTTTCAAAAAATACACCAGGTTTTGTAAGCCTGACCTGCCCTTGACAAATCCAAACTGAGACAAGTCTTGTGTTTGGAAGTTCCCTATTTCCTGATCAATTAATTCCATGCCATTCCATGGCTTTAAATACGGGGCTGATTAGATTTATGGGTCTGTAATTGCCTGGGTCTGTGTAAGGTCCTCCCTTATGCAGTAGAATGTCTATGGGGGGAATTCAGTAAAGCCTGCACAATTTTTGCAATCCGTACACAAGTGTGGACAATTTTAGAATCAGTAAGCAACACTTAGCAGTATGCAACCAAGCACAAACAAGGAAAGTTCTGAGGAATGCAAATTACATCATAAGCAGTTGAATCTTATGCAAATGACCGAGTGGAGTGATCCAACAAGCAGAAAGGCATCTGTGTAGACTCCATGGTGGTGTCTGTAGTGTATGTGGAATTTTTCTGTGTATAGGAGTCTACACAGACAAAAGGGGATGTAAAAGTCCACAAATATGGACATAACTCCCCAGAAAATGTTTGATCACACACATATATATATATATATATATATATATGTATATATATATATATATATATATATATATATATACACACACATATATATATATATATATATATATATATATATATATATATATATATATATATATATATATATATATATATATATATATATATATATATATGCGAAAGGTACATTGTGGCTGTCTGAAAAAGGAAGGGAATATGTAAAATAAATAATAGTTTTTTTTTTTTTTATTTTGGCATGTTTGTGCTATGTGCTGCAGTGCACAAACATGCTTAACAGAATAAAAAATAATATTTTTAACAATGTTTTCACAAATATACTGTAGGAGCTTGTGTAGGGGCCATACAATGGTGCATGCATGGTGTCACCAAGCTCACACGGCTATGAACCATGTAGTATCTAGGTTGTCAGCATGAATATGTATGCAAATCAGGTAGATTTCCAGAATTGCTAAAAGGAGCGACCACGTCTGCATATCTCCTTTGTGTTGGCTCCTACACGATGTTAACATTCCCAGAGGATGTAGATGACAAAGGAGGGGGGGGACTGTCTTATTATTTTTATGATTTTTTTTGTTCCCAACCACACGTGCTTGCATAGCTTGCCAGACAGCTGAGTGTGTTTGCGCAGACAGACTACCCATATAACAGCAATGATGTAGGCAACAATCAATTAAAACCAGATTATCTTCAATAAATATTTTTGACTTTTGTATAAGTTAATGCTGCATGTCACGGCACATAGCAGTACACTGCACACTAAAGAAGGGCCTTTAAATAATGTTAGTTATATCCTGGGCAGGTGAACTGCATCATAATTAGCCAATCCCACATGGTGGACCTAAAGCAGAATTGTATAAAATATGCATACACACTGCATTCTGATTTTCCCTAAATACTCTGGGCCATTGGAGTAGAGACTTGGCAATTTTAACTGGGACAATGCTAGGGGCTGCTGCAGGTCTGCTACATCTGTGTGTGCTAAATGCTGAAGTCAATCCTGCTGGTGCTGCTGGCAATAGGCCTAGGCTGAGAAGAAGAAGAGTGTTCAGGCCCAAGGTAACCTTCCAGGAGCTACATGAGCTGGAGATTGTAGAGCACTACAGGGTAGACAGGGACATATTACAAGAACTCACTGAGCTCTGCTGCCCTCAACCCAGACCCAGAGCTAACAGAGAGGAACCCATCCCAGTGGAGACAAAGGTCTGTGTAGCCCTTAAGACAATAGCTACAGGTACTTTTCAAAGACCAACTATAGACATGATGGAGGTCTCACAGGCATCTGCATCCAGGATACCACACCAGTTCCTGGATGCTATGCTTCCACATGCCAGTGAGCACATATCTTTTCCCCTTATCCTGAGTTAAGGGCCAGCAATATTCAACACTTCTACCATGTAGCACACTACCCTGACATACTGGGTGCCATAGCTTGCACACATGTACACATCAAGGCACCACTTGGTGAGCAATGTGCAATCTACATTAACTGCATGGGGTACCACTCCATCAACTGCTAGGTCATGTGCAATGCCCAGGGGATTATCCTGAATGTGTGTGCTGGCAAACCTGGCAGTTATCATGACTCCAATATCTGGCACACATCACATCTGTACCAGATGTTTGCTAGGGGGGGATATCCCACAGGGCCATTTACTGGGGGATACTGGCTATGCCCTGGAACCGTGGATGATGACACCCATCAGAAATGCACATACACCAACTGAGGAACACCATAATGAGGCACACGCACAAACTAGGAACATCATAGAACATGTGTTTGGGCTTCTGAAGTCACAATTCCAGTGCATCGATATATCTAGTGGAGCCCTGCAGTATACTCAAGCCACATGTGCACATATGTTCACAGTATGTGCTATGCTACACAATATGATCCTGCGGAAAGAGCTACAGCAGGATCAGCAAAGGGAAGGGATACACAGCCCCCCACCAGTGCCTAGGTCACCACAGCCACAGTCACAGGAGTACTCAGAAGAGGAGGAACCTCCTGCTGATGTCCCTGTAGGCAGAAGTAGGCATAACTAATATGTCTGGCTTTGGCTAAGAGACAACACATAGCACATTCACTGACCACCTAGGAATATAGGGACTAACACCTTACACCTTGTCACATACAGGTATTAAAATTGATGCCTGCCAACTCTCAAATCCTGTACCTATCCATGTATTGGCTGTGTACTGCTTGCATTAGACAGAGTCAGCCCTGAACTACAGTTTTGTCAAATGCTGCATTTGCAGGGTAAGTCCATAACCTACAGAGTAGTCTTCTGGATTATTATGATATGTCAGTGTATGTATGGACCCGGTACATTATGCAAGCAACTATAGTGGGCTAGTTGGACAGAAATGACATCCACATCTGACTACAGATAGCTATTCCACCAACATGTTTCCATTTCTATTCAGTAGGCCTCATGCATGGAATATTCATGCAGTCTTACTCCAACAAATTACTGGTACATCATGGAAGGGAGATGTTAGACACTGGGTTAAATGATAGTCAGATTGTCGTGTATCCCAGCAGAACATGTGGTGTTGTTCTCCCACCCCCAGCACAGCAGTGTTCCCTTGTAACTGATTTAACAGTAACTCATCAATGGTATATGAGCATTTCACTCAGTATCAAGACAGTAATGTAGAAATTAATCTTACAATGTATGTCTAAGGTAATGAAGCAGTAACCAATGTACATATATATGCAGGTGATTGTGTGATTGATGATCCCCTGGCTGTTAAGCAGTAAGCAGCTTCTGCAGCTTAAAGGACTAAGGAAATTACCTTGTGTGATGGCATTCATGGTTCTTATCTAGAAATATCTACTTGTTTTGGATGTGAGGTATCAATAATTTGTGTTCTACAGACTGTCACACTATTTGTGCTGTATTATTTTAACCACTGCAACATATTAATTACATAAGACATCTTTAGAAAATCATAGTCAATCTGAATGAAGTGCAGCAATGCATAAACAGGGACAGATGTCATATTATGTAATACACAAAATCCCGGACTGCAGTACAGCTAGGTGTTGGCTGGAGTCAGTTTATAACTAGCCAAAATTCTCACTGGGCATGCTCATACACTTAGTAAGCCAAGCAGAAATCTGTTGCTCCTCAAAAAATGACTTTTATAATATATATATATATATCTATGTATATATATTTATATATATATATATATATATATATATATATATATATATATATATATATATATATATATATATATATATATATATATATATATATATATATATATATATATATGTGTGTGTTTGTGTGTGTGTGTGTGTGTGTGTGTGTGTGTATGTCTGTATTGCCCGACATAGATAATGCATTTACTTATAGCCCACTGTGCCTGCTGGATGTTATCACACATACACCAAAAAGTCAACAATTTGTGTAATATATAACATTGTGTACTCACGCATTGACAGGGCAAATTGTTTTTGTCCACAGGCTTGCCCATCCAAATTCAAACAGACACATATGGCCAAAATGGCTACTGTTGCCACATAGCTAGGATAAAAAACAGTTGTCTGACTACTACATTACTAGATGCAGATGACAATAAGAAGCAATGTCACTCTTCATGCCACACACTCTGTTCAATGCAGGCCTTATGTACGTCCTCTACAAGTAGTTCACCTGCAATCTTTTACAAAACAGACTTAATGCATGGTTTGTGCATTAAGTACTGTGATCTATAGTGTGTAGGACTAGATAGGTAGGGGTTCTAGTCTTGCTCCAACCTACTTGGTGTGTTTGTGTATGTATGTGCATTTCTCTACAAAACAAATGTGATTACCACACTGACTTAGAAAGAGGCAGGGTTTTGCACCATTTTGGGTGTAGCAGGTGACAGAGGCCTCAAATTTCTTGTCCTCCACAAGGCCTGCTTATTTCATCTAGCATAAGGGTATTTAAAGACATGTTAATGTCAGTCTTGAGGCGTAGAACATGCATTATGTACTGTGATCTGCAATGTGTAAGACTACCTAGGTAGGGATTCTCATGTCATTGTAGTCAACTTGGAGGGTGTGTCTGGGTGTGCTATGCAGTGTCCTGTAAACATTATTTGTTACTGATACCATTTTCCCTGTAACCAAGTTGGCATGTGTGGATGTCAGTCAAAACATTTTACATCAGCTTATGGGGTCATAGGATCATTGAACTTTACTTTGCTAATGGCCCTAGGGCCCATAATCCTAGCCAAGTTCTTACCCTTATTTACACAATCAGCACCTGTTGCCCCTGTTGAAGGGGGACACAGGCAGAACCACTGTGGTGAATGTATGGTCACCTATCCAATCATACAGATTGCATCTGAAGAATGCCAATGAGGTGCACTGTTTGACATTAAGTGCAGTCTATTGCAAAGGTTTGTTAAACCCTGGCAGACATATCCCTCTCTCCAGCATGTTTTATTGATGTCACATACAAGGTTAAGGTCCTTACAATGAATAATCAATATACCATTTGATTTACAGATATGCAGCATTACCAATAAAGCAAGGTTACAGATTGCCTTGTATGCAAGGCAGAGATCGCCTCTGAGTAGTCTGTACGACACAGACTAAATTTACAATGATTTCAGATGATCCCCATAGGACAGATGCTGAGGACTTGAATTTCCCTTGTAAGGAACTTTTGAGGTCTCTGCAATTGCCACTGGTCTTAGGAAATGTACATAACAAAATGGCCATTTCACTGACATATTGGTCTGATGAGGGAAGAGTACATGGAGGTTATAACTACTTCATAGTTGGGTGACAGTGCCCTCAGTTATGACATGAGCAAGATATGATGCCCTTCTTACCACTATGGATATATGGTGATCTAAGGTAAGGTAGTTGTAAACCTGTGTGCCCAGCTCTGTGTGTCCAGGTCTCTCACCCCTGAGTATGCACTTAAGGCATTCCTATTGATGTGTTGCATAACATGGACATTGCTGGTACCAAAAAGAATGATGCTACATATATCTGCATGGAGTTTAATGCCATGGTTGTGTCAACAATCATTTGGTCATGTATGACCCTCTTGTAGGATGTTGACATAATTTGGAGAGTCTATGACCACTCACAGTTTCCAGGCATCAGCAAACCTTGTCAGCCACAGACATTCATTTTGTGTTTGTATGTTGGATAAATGGATTTCAAACCTTAAAGGACACATGACTGAACCCTGTGAAACACCACTGATTACAGCTCTGTTACTGGAGGTGGATACCCCTATTCTGACTATACGAAAGCTCCTAGTGAGCCAGTTAGTGACCCCTCTAATGATACTACTGTTGATAGCTAGCTGGGTGGGTTTGTCAATAATGCCTGAGTGGGGGATAGTGTCAAATGACTTGGCTTAGTCCAGGTGGCAGTATGTACAGATGTCCCCTCATCCAGGTCATTGGTGACTGCCTCATAGATGTCCACCAGGTTTAACAGGTATGATCTCCCTATCACAGATCCAAACACTGTAGGGTCAAGTGTTTTTTGATTTTCTATATATTTGTTGATACGGTCCATGATGAGTTGCCCCATGGCCTTACAGATATGGCTAGTCAGGCTAATAGGTCTATAGTTCCCATGGTCAGTGTGTGCACCACCTCTGTGCAAGGGGATAACAGTGGCCTATTTCCAGTCAGTTGTGATGCAGCCAGTGGTTACACTATGATTGCAAAGACTTTCCTACGGTGTTGGTAATCCATGTAGTTCACACAGCCTACCTAGATCTTGCCAAGGCCTTCAACACCATCCTTCACTCAGGAATCATAGATAGATTCACTAAACTGGCCATGAACCCCTATGTAATAAGATGGGTTGCCAACTGGCTCACAGATAGAACCCACACTGTGAAAGTAGTAGACTCCAAATCTGAATACTGACCAATTACAAGTGGTGTTCCACAGGGATCAGTCCTAGGTCCTCTCTTGTTTGGCATCTACTTCTTTGAAGTTCAAGCCAACACAAAGGGACTCTGGCTGATGATGCAAACTGGGAGCCATTACTGATTCTCCAACTGATGTAGACATTCTACAAAAAGGCCTCACTGACATCAATGACTGGTGCCAGAACCATGGTCTTAAGCTCAATGTCAAAAACTGCATTGTCATTCTCTTTGGGAGAAATTCGGTGCCCATGAACTACCACATAGGCAGTAGTCCACTAAACACCAAAGGTGTGATAACAGACCTGGGGACACAGGTTGACAGCAACCTCTCCCTTGATAACCACATTGCCACTGTAGTCAGAAAGTCCTTCTATGTGTTACATCTCATTAAAAAAATGTTTCTCATCCAGGAAGAAAGATGCCATAATCACTCTCTACTCATCCCTCATTAGAACTATTATAGAATGCAACACCTCATTTGGTATGTACCTCACTAGACACCTACAGCAATGGGAAAGGCCACAAAAATACTTCACTAAAAGGATCTTAAGCCTTACACACATGCCTTATACGGACAGACTCAAAAAACTTAAGCTATACTCTGTCTCTTATCGCCTACTTAGAGGCAATCTCTGCTTGACTTGCAAAGCCATGTCTGACCCAGAGCTGCTAGATATGCTACACCTAAAGAAATCCCAATACCTCCATGCCACATGCTCCAGGGGACTAAACCTCATTACCACAATAAACAGAACATGCTAGAGTGGCAGGTTCCTAACCCAGACATTTCCTATACTCTGGAACAAATTTCCCATTCACGTCAAGCAGTGCACTTCACTGTCCCTCTTTAAGAGAAATCTTGACAAGTGGCTGGGCAATAGGAAGTTCATCCTGGGGATCACTTCAGTGGCCTTTCATGACAGGGGCACTGGGAACTAACTTTGGGCAGCAGGATGCCAGGGAATCTTTTTGGGCTAGGCATATATAGGCTCCAGAGATGGTAGCCTAGTACACACCTATAAACCTAATTTGGATACCATGTAGGATACAGCCTGGGATGTTAGCAGGTACAATAGATGCTGTGTTTGTCACCTCAGAGAGGCCATTTAGTACCTGATCTTTAAAGATACAAGGTATGGGATAGATTGTAGAGATGTCATGCTGTACATGTGGTGGGGACAGGGGAGTGCAATTGTCACAGAACCTGTCAGCCAATGGGTCTAAATTAGATCATCGAAACGGCTAAATTTCGAATGATCTAATATTGAACCCAATATCTCAAATGCTGAAAACAGCGAAGCTGCACAAAACCAAATTCTTTCCTAGGGAAAGAATTTGGTTGGCTGTTGTGACTTCATAGTTTTCAATGATGCAGTGGAAAGTTACGGGTTCGGTTAAGGTAAGTGTATGATTGTGTGGACATTCGGGTTAGGGTGCGGGTTGGGTGAGTTAAGGTTAGGGTGCGGGTCAGGTAATTGTGCGATTGTGACAGACATTAGGGTTAGGGGCAGTTTAAGTGAGTTAGGGTTAGGACATGGGTGAGGTGAGTGTGCGATAGTGACAGAATTTGAGGTTAGTGGTGGGTTAAGTGAGTTAGGGTTAGGGCGCGGGTGAGGTGAGTGTGCGATAGTGATGGACCATAGGGTTAGAGTCTGGGTTAAGGTAAGTGGATAGATAGTAGTGTATGTGCAGTGTAGTGTAGGGTTAGATGTAACTTTTAAGTGCATGTGTGTGGATTGCTGCTTTTTCGTGTGCTTGTTGTGTGTGTGTGTTTCTCGGAACAGCAATTTTTTTCCCTGGGAAAAAATTTGCTGTTTTGAGGTTTCGATATTGTTAGGGTTCAGGTTTTGCAGTTCGATGTTAAGGCATTCGATAATGAGCCGTTTTGATCTAATATAGACCCTCAGCCAACAGATCAGCTATGTCTACAGGCTCATTATATGTGGTATCATTATGTACAAGTTTGGCAACAATGTGGGCCTTTCCTTTTATGTTACACATGTAACTACATAATGCCTTGTGGTTGTCCTTTGTGGAGGAGGCAAATTTTTCCCCATTGTTTGTTTTGCAAGACTTCACAACAACACTTATTTGTTTGTTTAAGCTGAGGAGGAAGTGTCACCATTTTAGGGGGGGGGGGGCTTCTTCCCTCCTAATGTGAGACACCAATGTCTTCCTCTCATTGTAAAGCCTGCTAATGGCAGTTGTCCACCAGGCAGGTTTGCTGTGTCATGAGGAGCTTGTTTTGTCCCTGTCAGGTACAGGTGACTCAATGCAGCTGTACAGGTGCTTGTATAAAGCATTGGTGTAAAGCTTGGCATAGTTGCCTGTTCCATCTGAGGGGGGTGGTGCAGTCAAACTATTTATACCATCGCATAGTAGATTATAATCTGCTTTGTTGAACTTTATTACTTTATATGCTGCAAGAAGGGGAGTGTCAAGTGTGATACTTACTTTGAATGAGACCAATTTGTGGTCAGATCTCACCAGGGAGGACCTCACAGTGGAGGAGCTACAGTGGTCGCCCATATTAGTAAGCACCCAATTCATTATGTTAACTCCCCTTGTGTGGATGTCAATGCACTGGTCCAGGAAGTTGACTAACATCTGGGCAAGTGAGTTTGAGCACGAGTAATCTACCTAGTTGGTGGGAAGTTAAATTCAACCAAAACCATCTTGGTTTGATATATCTTGATAGCCTCAAGTAAATTTATTTAAGCACAGTGGGTGTCCTGATTCATGGAGATGCTCCTGTAGCTGGCAATGGTTTGATTAGGTGCCATACAAACAGTCAGTAGCACCTGCAGTTTACCCAGGGAATCATACTGTATAACCAATCTGGATGTGTATCTATCATTAATGAATATGGATATGCCACCTCCATTACTTTGCATGCTTTACATTTGAGGTCTGAACATGTGGAAGGAGGTATAGCCTGGTACAGCTGTGGTGCTCTCCACAGCCTTGACCCAGGTGTCTGTGACTGCATAAATGTCTGCATCTTCCAAGGTTCCACTGAGTGTAGTTTAGTGGTGACATTCCTAGCGTTTAGCAGTGTAAATGTGATGTTGCTTGTAGATGGTGTTTTCTCATTGGAAAGTTTTTCCTTGTGACAACACCTAAAAGGCATTCCATGGAGGTGTCAACAGCATTAGCCAATTGCCAAAATCCCATAGGTGACAGATGAAGATCATCTCTGGAAAAGCACTGAGGTCTGTTGAGCAGGTAAGCCCAGGCTGACAGATATTGGATCCCGAAACACTGACACCACACATTACGGCAATTATTGATGTCAGTCATTTTCCATTTGCATGGAGCCATCATTCTGGATGATGGTAAAATGCAGCTCAAGGCCAAGGGCATACCTACCTGAGACGCATAGTCTTTCAGCCCAGTCATGTCTCTGCATACAGTCCAGAGAGGTATGTCTCAAGTCGTACACACCAACAGGAACTATGATGCCATAAGAGTACCTGGTGTTTACAGACGCATGCATGTGTGATATGGCATATCCTGGCACCTCACAGAAAGCTGACCATGGCCTTTCCCTTATGTAGCCTGGTGAGAGGAACACCAATGTGTCTCATGATATAATCACTTATAAGTAATATGTCTGATTTTGTGTTTTGCCTTAGGTGTTTCACTGGTGAGACAGTGGAGCGTGAAGTATTATGTATACCGTGTTCTGAGTGGATCATGTCTATGGCATGGTTTTGCACCTGCTGATATGTACAATTCTAATGTCTCACAGCATTTATGTTATGGACCAGTTTATCGTACAAGGCTTGTCACTCCTGCCTATTTGCCCTCCCTCTGGACAGCAGGACTTGGTAGTGATGTTGTAATGACTCAATTATGAGGTTGTTTTCTGCCTCAATGAAAGGTGGGCAACATCTGGCATGCATGTTATTACCTGAAATGCAAAATAATGAGAACACATGTCAGGATCACATATGTAGGTATACAGTACGTACAGATGCAGCAATTAAGAAAGGCTATCAGTATTCCCCACTTGATTACACATCTCATATGCAGCAGTGTGCCAATCATACAAAGGGTGTGGAAGCAACTGGGATAGTGGCAATAGTGACCTATACCTGCTTGTACCATGACAGATACTTGCATATGATTACACATCCAACACAGGAGTCTACTTGTAGTGTGGCCCATAGCAGGAAGGCACCCCCCATACCATATGTCTATAGTTCAATGCCAAAACATAGTGTGTAGTATTACAACTGCCAATAAGACAGTATCCAGGAGACCTGTGTCCCTAGTTGACAAACAATATTAAACCCTTGCTGTGTTCTACATAATCTGTAGGTGTTATACAGCTGCAGATCAATGGCATGTCACCGGTACAGTTCTAAGAAAGGTGTACTGATTTAATCCCCATTCCCCCTAAGTATATTAAAACATATGCATCATGTTGAAAAAAAAATGGTTACATACCTGATGGAGTACAGTACTCCTCTTTTGAATGATACAGATGTATACAAGTTTTGATAATGGGTTTACCATAGAAAGTAACTTTCATACACAATGCTTTCCCTGGCTAAGAGTTTGCCTTTTTAAGATGGCTCTCATTAGCAGGTGATTGCCTCTGAACTAATCTGTACTTAAGTAATGCTAATTGAAGCATACACAGCTGATTTGCAGTGTAATAAGGCAATCCCATGCAACTATTGAAGGAGATATAAGGCCTCAATGTAGAATCTTTCCCCTTTTTCATATGATGGGATGGAAATACTGGGGTAGAGATGTTATGTCAGCACAGAGAGGATGTTTGTAGTAGATACCTATATACACTTGCGTGTGTTACAGGCTGCAGGTGATGCTACTGCTGTAGGCAATAAACATGGTGAGAGAGGCTGCAGAATGCAGAGTACAACAACACTTATGAGTAACGGTGTGACCAGTGGCAGCCCTGGTGTACAGCTAGAGCATGATTGAGGGAACCCATCCAACAGGATATTGAGGTATTTGTTTAAGGTAAGTATGTTAGCTAAATGTATTATTAACAGAGTAAAAGGCAACATGTTTGTTGTGTCCTTGAACAAAGTGGGAGTACATTTACCATTATGTCAACCATTTGGACAACTGCCAAGTTATGTATTATATTATGGTAGTTGTCTGGAATGTGTGTGCTGGCAATCCTTGTTGTTAGCATGACCTCCATATGTGTATGTTAGTTGTGCAGCTGTGCTTATATGTAATATCAGTAGCAAATGATTGTGTGCTGCAGTCTGATATTACTGGGCCTCCTTTGTATTACATAACTTAAAATGCTCTGTGAATGCATAGTAATGCAGAACCTGACACTCTATGCACTTTCTAGTGTTGCAATAGGAATATGTCAACTGTGTTCCTATCTGCAGACCTTTGACTTCCATCATTCAACAGCAGACATTCCATCTAAAATGCTTTGGGTGGATAACTAGTTGATGACACATTCATTACAGAATTCATGATGGTGATGTACACATACATGTGTTTTTAATGCTACACACCACTGGATTTGAACCCAGGACTATGTGTACCAAAAGTTATCATTGTTAACAGAAACAGAAAATTTACCCCGGGGATCACTGCAGTGGCTCTGCTGGACAGAGGCACAGGGAACTAATGGCTCTGCTGGACAGAGGCACAGGGAACGAATCAAAGGGGGTGGCGAAAGCCAACACATTCTGGCTAGGCTTATAGATGCCCTCTGGCAGATAGCCTAGTACTTACCTATGAACCTATATAGCATTTAACAGACTGAGTTATTGAGTCACTGCTACAGTAGGTGTATTTTTTAACATATAATTGCACACTTACATGCTGTTACATACCTGATTTACATCCATTATTATGTGCATGGCTTTATAGGGATGTATTTCTCTACCAGAGTCCCAGCTAAACACCTATTTTTCCATTAATATTTTAGCATGTGTATTGTTTTAATGTTGCAGACAGAAGTGCACACTTTCCTGCTGTTACAGACCTCACTTACATCCATTATTCTATCTGGCTTTCTAGTGATGTATTCCTATACCAAACTCCAAGTTACACTCCCATTTTCTCCATTACTCTTTTAGCAAATTTGCACAAAGTCGCACAATGCACAGCCCTGTTTCAACATGCTTAATGACAGTAACATGGCAGGTGATATGTTTGCTTAAAACATGTGTGTTAATTAAAGTAAAACTCCATCCTAGAACTAAAAACACCTGTTTTTTTCAGTCTGTCTTTGTTTCCTGACCTATTCTAACACCTCAAAATCACTCTAAGTTCTTTATTTGTAGTTTTAGCCTGTTTTCCACAACGTCTACCAATGGGGCTTGATGTATCAACATGATCTTGTTCTCCCTCAACCCTATTTCCCATAATGCTTTGTATGACTCATGGCAGACATAAGGAAGTAACTGTGAATTCCCATGCCACTGACATATAATGGGATTTGTGTGAGTCACTGTTATCTTCTTTACCTTCTGTAAAAGGAATGTGTCTTTTCTGTCTCTAATCACCCTCATGTATTTTGGCTCAGAGGTTGTTTTACACTATACTTAAAAGTTATCTAGCTACAGC